>NW_022196560.1:0-130000 GCF_008641045.1 Pistacia vera | reverse complement strand
TCTAGTGATGGCGTGTCAAAATGTATAGCTAATTTGTATACAGTAGAGTTTAAAAACGTAGGCAATAAATATTGCTTTTTGGCTTAAATCTTTTGGATAAGAACTTTTATTTGAGCTTTCAATTACTTGTTCTACTGATTCAATAATTAAAATTTAAAATAAAAAACTCATATTTAATTAGTGTTCTAACTCGTCAATATTACATACCTTTTGGACAAAGGTGAATACTTGGTTACTATTCTAAGTAATGAAAATCAATTTAAAATTTTTCAGAAAAATATTTTATATCCTAAGTTTATTTCTTAGATTAATTGATTATGCGTTTTGGAAGATGCAGATTGAAGATCATCTGTATGGCAGAAAATTACATTACCTCTCTTAGGAGCAAAACCTGAAAAGATGTCAAATGAAGATTGGAGACTCCTCGATAGACAAGTATTAGGAGTCATTCAATTGACATTGACCAAGAACGTGGCAAATAACATGACAAAGGAGACAACCACAACAGGGTTGATGAAGATCTTGTCTAATATGTATGAGAAGCCTTCTACAAATAACAAGGTACATCTTATGAAAAAATTATTTAATCTTAAGATGAAAGAAGGGGCTTCTGTGACAGAGCATATGAATGATTTTAGTACAATTATTAATCAACTGTCATCTATAAAAATTGATTTTGATGAAGAAGTTTGTGCCCTAATTCTTATGGCCTCCCTACCAAATAGTTGGGAGCCTATAAGAGCAGCAATTAGTAATTCAACAAGTAGTGCAAAGTTAAAACTCACAGATGTCAGAGTCAAAATTCTCGCTGAGGAGGTTCGCAGGAAAGATTCGGGTGTGATAACATTGAATGTTGAAACAAGAGGCATAGGCTATGATAAAAAATCAAACTGAGGTAGAGGAACATCAAAATCAAGGAACGGAAGAAGCAAGTCTGGGTTTGGAAAAAAAATAGAGTGTTGGAATTGTAGCAATAAAGGTCACATACAGAGGAATTGCAAAGCACCAAAGAAAGAAGAGAACAATAATAACGACGACGCCAATGCCATAACTGAGGAGGTACGAGACGCTTTACTTTTATCTGTTGATAGTTCTATTGACTCTTGGATTTTAGATTCAGGAGCTTCATTCCATACCACTGCACACCATGAAATTCTAGAAAATTATGTGGTTGGAAATCATGGAAAGGCATACCTAGCATATGGAAAACCTTTGGATATTATAGGTATGGATGATATTAGGTTGAAATGGCAAACGGATTTGTGTGGAAAATACAGAAAGTAAGGCATGTACCAAAATTGATGTACAATCTAATATCAGTTAGGCAACTTGACGATGAAGGGCATAGTGTGTCCTTTCTAGGTGGTGCATGGAAAGTTACTAAAGGAGCTATGGTGGTTGCTGGTGAAAATAAAATTAGAACTCTTTACATGACTTCAAGTTGCAAATATTCAGTCACAGTCGCAAATTCTAGTGTTACCTTGAGTTTATGGCATTGTAGACTTAGGCATATAAGCGTGAAAGGAATGAAGGAACTTCAATCAAAGGGAAAACTACCAAAGTTGAAGTCGATTTATCACAATTTGTGTGAAGGTTGCATTTTTGGCAAACAGAGAAGAGTAAGTTTTTCCAAAGTGGCAAGGGAACTAAAGGCAAAGAAGTTGGAGTTGGTTCATACAGACGTGTGGGGACCCACTCCTGTGTCATCCCTTGGAGGCTCAAAGTACTATGTGACGTTAATTGATGATGCAAGCAGAAAGGTATGGGTTTATTTTTTAAAAAATAAATCTGATGTTTTTGATACTTTTAAAAAGTGGAAAGCCATGGTTGAAAATGAGACAAACCTAAAATGAAGTGCTTGCGATCCGATAATGGGGGAGAGTACATTGATCAAGGGTTTAAAGAATATTGTGCCAATAATAGGATCAAGATGGAGAAAACTATTCTTGCAGCTCCTCAACAGAATGGTGTCGCTGAAAGGATGAACAAAACCTTAAATGAGCGTGCAAGAAGCATGAGATTGCATGCTAGACTACCTCAAACATTTTGGTTTGAGGCAATTACTACTACAACCTACTTGCTCAATAGAGAACCCTCTATACCGCTAAATTGCAAGATCCCAGAAGAAGTTTAGAGCGGCTAAGAGGTAAATTATTATTTTTTAAGAGTGTTTGGTTGTTTAGCATATATTCACATTGACTTTACTCTTAGAAGTAAGCTTGATGCTAAATCTAACAAATGTTTTTTCATTGGTTATGGTGACGCCGAGTTTGGTTATCATTTATGGGATGACCAAAACCGTAAGATTATAAGGAGCAAAGATGTCATATTCAATGAAGAAGTGATGTACAAGGATAGACTCAACATGAAGTTAGAAAATCCAAACACTGGAGTGAGGAAGCAAGAGGTAGTTCCTTTGAAAGACTTCCCAAGGAATGACATGCAAGACAATGATCAGGAAGATCAAGATAATATAGCTCCAGAATTTGAACCACAAACGCCCGTGTTTGGACCTAGAAAATCTTCCAAGACTATAAGACCATCATAGAGTTACTCCCGTTTGTTGAATTATATTTTACTAACTGATAGTAGTGAACCAGAGTGTTACGAGGAAGCAATGCAAGTTGATGACTTAATCAAGTGGGAGCTAGCTATGAAGGATGAGATGGATTCATTATTAACAAATCAAACCTAATAGTTGACAGAGCTACCACAAGGGAAGAAGGCATTGCAAAACAAATGGGTTTATTGGGTGAAAGATAAACATGATGGCAGCAAACAATATAAAGCAAGACTGGTCATGAAAGGATTTCAGCAGAAAGAAGACATTGACTACACTGAAATATTCTCTCCAGTTGTCAAGTTGAATACAATAAGAACAGTACTTGGGTTAGTGGCAAAAGAAGACCTTTATCTTGACTAGTCAGATGTAAAGATAGCGTTTCTTCATGGAGAACTCAATGAAGAAATTTATATGCAGTAGCCACATGGTTTTAAAGTACAAGGAAAGGAGAGAATGATGTGCAAACTTCAAAGGAGCCTATGTGGGCTAAAGCATATGCCTAGACAGTTGTACAAGAGGTTTGATGGATTCATGTGTAGTAACGGTTTCCTCATATGCCAAGAAGACCATTGTTGTTATTTCAAGAAACTTGGTAACTCCTATATCATCCTATTACTATATGTAGATGACATGTTGATTGCAGGGGCTTGTAAATAGGAAATAGACAAGCTGAAAATGCAATTGTCAAAGGAGTTTGCTATGAAGGATTTAGGAGCTGCAAAACAAATCCTTGGTATGATGATTACCAGAGATAGAGCCAAATGTTTCTTGAAGCTATCCCAAGAAGAATATGTGAAGAAAGTACTCAATAGGTTCAACATAGATGGAGCAAAGCTAGTAAGTACCCCTTTGGTTAATCATTTTAAACTATCTAAATATCTGTCACCTAAAACAGAGCATGAGCGAGACTATATGGCTAAGGCACCCTATGCATCAGCGATTGATAGTCTTATGTATGCCATGGTGTGTACAAGGCCAGACATAGCACATGTAGTGGGAGTTGTGAGTAGGTACATGAGCAATCAAGGAAAGCAACATTGGGAAGCAGTAAAGTGGATTATCAGATATTTGAAAGGTACTACAAATTCAGCATTATGATTTAGGAAGTCAGACTTAGAGCTACAAGGTTATGTGGATACTAATATTGTTATAGTAGATGCCCTAGAACCAATCAATTATTGTAAAATTGACTCTGTAATAAATATTTATTTATCAATAAAAAGCATATTCTTCTATATCGTGTATGTAATGATATATGTCTTTAGGATGGTAGAGTTGTGACGAGGGTATCAAGTGTTTCAAATCTTGATAGTGAGAACCCTATGATCACATATGGTGGCCATTCTAGAAACGTCGTAGCCCCAATATTATTTTGACCAAGGACACAGATAATATGATCAGGTTATCAGAGTGTTGAACGACCATGTCTAAAGGCAGTAACTGATCTCACTTGTCAATGTTGTTTGTCGACAATCTGGTGCAACGCATGGGTGTTTGCTAGAGGCAAGCTCACTGGACAGACCCACCAGAGGATTCCATATGGATGGTAACCCTAGTGTCTATGGAATAAATCCTCTAACGGATGGTGATGCATGTGATCCTTAGACTTGAGATCACCGGAGCGCCTTATGCACCAATTAGTGTAGTTTGACACTAGCCCAACGTAGTTCTATTCAGAGCTATCAATACGGTAGTGATTGGCTACATTGAGAAGTGTATCGAGACTATGGTGGATCGACAAAGGATTCATCACTCTTGGGTACGGGTGAAGTTATCTCACTGGGTAATTCAGTATATGGCAATGACACTAAATCTATGGCCACAGTGGGATTGGGTTTATGCTCAATCCAATTTAATATTCCTGTCATTGGTCCAGTAACTGAATACAAACATGTCGAAGATATCTGAGGTTGACACTATTTCTGTACCTCAGTCTCGATAAGATAACAGTTGATGAAATGATTTGATTGCACGGTAACCAAACCGTTGACAGGTTGTGATTTCGCTGAATCCAAATCTATCGGGTGGCCATGATGCCTTGCTAGGGGCCAATCTTGGTCTGTGTGTAGTGAGATGATTAATTGGTGTTAATCGCGATACTACACACTGTCGATATGATGAGGAGCCTACGGGTCACACACTTAGAAAATAATTTAAGAATCAATTTGTGAGAAGGGTATTTTCGTCTTTTAGGATGAAAGGGTATTTTGATAATTTTACAGTACAATTAAATTTGCTAGGGTTGTTGCCTATATTTAATTTTAATATTAAAATTAAATTAGTGAGATTATATTTAAATATATCTCTGTATATATTTAAATGAATTATTATTATTAATTAAATATTAATTTATTATTAAATATTAATTGATTTTAATTATAATAATAATTAATTAATTAAAATACCATAAAGGGTGGTCTGGTTGCAAGGGTAAACTACGGTTGGAGCCCATGGCTATTCCTAAGTGGAATAAGGTTTTAATTGTTGCACTATATAAGTGCAACTTAAAATTAAAACATGAAAGAATTATTCATTCAATTAAAACCTTAGCCACCCTATCTCTCTCTCTCTTAAGAAGAAAACTTTTTCTTGTTCTTCTTTCTTGATTCTTGAAGCCCTTGATTGTTCTAGCGAAATAATCAAGGGTTCGGTGGATTATCTTCGTGTGGACTTCTGTGAGTGCGATCCTACTTTGGATCGATTGACGAAAAATCACGTGAACAGTAGACGATGAATAATAGACGTGAATAGCATACGTAAATAGTAATCATGAACAGTAACAATGAACAGTAACCGTGAACAGTAGTCGTGTTCAAAATCAGAGATATTTGAAGGAGCCTCCAAACGTACGTAGGTATTCTAATCCTTGAATGGATTTACTTTAAATAGATTTTATTTATAAAGATGTAAACTGTCTAATCTATACTCGGATCTTGATCAAGAAAGGTAATTGATTTACCGATTGAATTTTTGTTTTCCACTGTGTATGGTAGATCAATTACTTACAGTCGTATCAGATCCTTGGGTATTAGATTATATTGTTTAATTGATGTTTGATAACATGTTATTGCATGATTTGAAGTATTTTTTTTTTTTTAAATCTGGAAAAATTATGTATGTTGAATGTCTTAATTAATCAATCGATTAAATAATGTGTTGATTGAATGTGTATTGGTTGGTTGGTGTCCTGGTTGAATGTTTAAGCATTCGATTTGATTTAGATTTGTGTCATTATGGGAAAAATTGCAAAAGACGTTACTATACCTAATTCACTGTTTTGCAATGTTAGCCACGGCGAAATAATACTTTGCCACGGCGAGATGCAAAAAGTGAATCTGGTCGCGGTGAAATAAACCTTCGCCGCGGTGAAATTCGGAAAAGTAGATCTAGCCGCAACATAAAACTCTTTGGAACGATTTGTGTTTTCTGGAAGTTCACGGTCGTCGCGGCAAAATAAAACTTCGCCGTAGCGACCATGTGTGCATGAACTTTGCCGAGGCAAAGAATTTTTTTGCCGCGACAAGAAACTTACTGTTCTGTTTTTGCTTTCTGTTTTTCGCATAGGGACTAAATTGTAGTTTTTGAACCTTTAAAGCCAATATTCATTCTACACGTTTAAGGTGGTAACTTGATAATTCAACCCACCCAGTTCAAAAATTGATTGTTTTTTAATGTATGCAATGTTCTTGTTTGATAATTGCATGGTGCCCGGTACATGAGCCTTAGACATATTGTTTATTGTTTATTGTTTATTGGGTTTGTTTGTATTTTTTTATAAACAAATAGGGCCTGCGTGTCCTGCCCCTCTCTCTTAAATCTTTATGTATTTCTTCTCCTCATCTCACTCCCTTGTATGTAACGTGAAGTTTCTATTTTATTGACGTAAATTAGAATAGGTTTTTTATTATAAAATTATTTGTAATGATCATGAAGAAGAAACGAATGAGCTATGAAGAGGAATAACTTGAAGATCCAAGATTTATTTTTAAACCCTAGGTTGACCCACCTTCTCTAGGCTTGATGAAATTGGTTTTAGTAGGCCATGTACCGGCACGTTTATTTTTTTGTTTATAATTCATGATAAAGTTAATGTTAATAACAGGCCAAACAATGTCATTCTAACAAAGATAATAATCTGGTGAGACTTAAATAAAAACCCTCAAATAAGATATTAAGTTACTATGTCTTCTATCACCATGATTTTAATCAAACCACTGTTCGTCGGAACCTTATTCACCACAGCGAAGGGTACACTTCTACCGGTAGGAGGTTAAAATCATTGGATTTTTTTCCTTAATGAGATGGGTCGACTTAAAATGACAGTTTTGCTTGTTCGTCACAGTCAAGGTTTATAAACACATCATAGGCATAGTAAGAATACACTGTTGAGTGTACGTGGTGACATGTAATGTCCACTCTACTGATACTAGGAATCACACTTGAGGACGATGGCTAGCCGTTGGATTGTGTGATTGGCTTGTTGGCTTACTTCACATTTGAGTTGATAGTGGGAGCTATCAACTAGTGGGATTAAGTTTGTTGGCCTACCTAATCAACTCATTTTGGCTTGTTCGCCACAACGAAGGTTTGAAATGGACCAGATGGGATCTCAGTCCACTAAAAAGCCAACAGGTTATCACGAGTTAATAGTGAGGGCTATGCTTGAGGAAAATAGTGGGAGTGTTTTTTAAAGACCATATTAAGAAATATAACATTATATTGACTTACTTTTCTGAATTGTAGATTCACTTAAAATGAGCATTATGAACCTGCGACCGATAATCGAGAAAGAAACAGGTTGGATGGATCCAATTTCTCATGGTATCGTAATCTTCGGATTATTAATCCCAAAAAGAAATTGTATATCCTTGATAAGTCATCCAGGGCTGAGCCTGATCTTGTCCCACTCAGGAAGTAAGGATACTTACAAAAGTTTCTTGATGATTTTAATGGCGTTCAATGCTTGATGTTAGCATCAATGACACCAGTGCTACAAAAGCAGCATGGGAATATAGACGTTGTTGCCATTATTCTACACCTCAAGGACTTATGAAGGGAATGCTCGACATGAGAGGTACAAGGTGTCAAAAGCACTATTTGGAAGTCGCTTGACCGAGGGAGCCCAAGTTGGCCCTCATTTGCTCAAAATGATCAAGCACATGAGAGGCTTGAGACTTTGGGGTTTGAGTTGGATACAGAATTACAGTGGATCTAATTCTACAATCCTTGTCTGACTCTATATGCACGGTTCATAATAAACTTCAATATGAACCTATGTGAAAACCCTGTCGGAGCTTTTGAACATGCTAAGGACTGTAAAGCAAGACTTGAAGAAGTCCAAGCTTATTTTACTAGTAGCTACCAGTAAAGGAAGGGTAAGGGCAAGGCCAATCCTAGCCCAAGCCTAAAGAACAGATGCTCTCAAGCCTGTGGGTGGCATTGGGAAAGGTGGAAGGTAGTCTACTTCTATTGTGGCAACGCTTGGCCACTGGAGGAGCACTGCAAGCTTTCCTCGCAAACAAGAAGAAGTCAGATGCTTCGACTTCAAATATGTTTATGATTGAGATTAACTTCTCTCCTTCACATCTTGGGTCATTGACACATGATGTGGTACTCTCTTTGTACTGATGTGCAGGGACTAATGTAAGTAGATTGCTCATCAAGGGAGAAGTGGACCTACGAGTTGGAAATGGAGCACATGTGGCTCCATTAGCTGTAGGGACTTATTGTTTGTCTTTGCCTTCGGACTTATTATTAGAACTCAAAGACTGTTATTTTGTACCGCGATTTCTAGAAACTTTATTTCATGTATCCGCTTTGGATAATATAGGATATTGTTTTGAGATTTCTAATGTTGTTGCCTTTAGTTTGAATAATATTCTATTTGGAATTGCAAGGTTATATAACAGATTATATGTCTTGATTTGAACAATAAGATATTCTCAACGTTGAAACTAGAAAGATAAACATAGCGAACAAAACCATACATACCTCGGGCATTGTAGATTGGGTCATGTTAATCAGGCCCGCATTGCAAAACTTCAAAGGATGGAGTTTTGGACCCTTTTGACTTCCAATCATTTGAGGTATGTGAGTCTGCTTTTTAGGCAAGATGACCAAGTCACCTTTCATAGACAAAGTGAAAGGGCTACTGAATTGTTAGGCATCATCCATAGTGATGTAGTTAAAGCCAGAGGTGGATATTCCTACTTCATCACATTTACTGATGATTTCAATACATATGGTTATGTCTACCTCATGAAACATAAATTTGAAGTCTTTGATAGTTCAGAATTCAGGAATGAAGTACATAATATGTTGGGCAAGAGTATTAAAGCTCTTCGGTCTGATCGGAGGTGAATACTTAAGCTTGGGGTTTCTGAATACCCAAGGATATGGGATATTATCACAACTCACCCCTCCGTATACACTCTAACACAATGGAGTGTCTAAAAGGAGAATATGACCTTACTTGACATGGTTATCCATGATGAGTTTTAGTGATTTACTTGTATCATTCTAGGGTTATGCCTTAGGATTGCAACTCACATTTTGAACCGTGTGTCGTCAAAGCTGTAGACAAGACTCCATTTGAACTATGGAATGGACGAAAGCCCAATTTGTCTTATCTAGGATTTGGGGTTACAAGCTGATGTCAAGATTGATTTCGAACAAGCTGGCCCAAAATCCTACAAGTGTATTTTTGTGGGGTATCCTAAAGAGACCAAAGGTACTATTTCTACCATCCAAAGAGTGCAAAATTTTTGGCTCGTACTAGTGTCTTCCTAGAAAATATGTTTTTTTCTAAGAAGTATTAGTGGAGAAAGTAGAACTCGATGAAGTTCTAGAGCCACAAGATATACTAGCCGAAGATGGGAAGATGTGCCACAAGCAGTGGTTGAACATCAAAGGAGGTTACTCTACAACTTTGGATCAAAGTGAACCACCTTAAATGCATAGAGCTACGTAGATCTGGAAGAGTACGCCATAAGCCTGAGAGATATGGTTATCTCGTGACTCTACATGGTGACATACTTGTCTACCAAGACGATGAACCCAGAACCTAAGAAGTACTATATCATACCAGATTCCGTTAAATGGCTTGAAGCCATGAAATCTGGATAGAATCCATGTACCAAAACCAAGTGTGGTCTCTAGGAACCACCTGAAGGGGTAAAACCCACAGGGTGTAATGGTTGGCAAGGTGCACACTTATAAAGCATGACTGGTTGCCAAAGGTTTCAAACAAATTCAGGGTATTGACTATGAGGAATCTTTTCCGCCGGTTGCCATGATTAATCCATTCGGATTATGCTTGCGATTGTTGCATATCATGATTATGAGATTTGGCAAATGGATGTCAAAACGCCTTTCCTGAACGAAACCTTGAGAGGATGTGTATATGACACAACCCGATAGTTTCGTTCTTGATGGGCAAGCTGAGAAGGTAGCAAGTTGCAAAGATACATTTATGGACTCAAGCAAGCTTTAAGGAGCTGGAACATTCGTTTGATGAAGCCGTAAAAGAATTCGGTTTTATCAACGAATGAACTTGTGTTTACAAGAAAGCGAGGGGAGTGCAGTGGCATTCCTAGTGTTGTATGTCGATGACATACTTCTGATCGGGAATGATATCCGAACTTGTATGTAAAGACT
Source organism: Pistacia vera (assembly GCF_008641045.1). Taxonomy (NCBI): domain Eukaryota; kingdom Viridiplantae; phylum Streptophyta; class Magnoliopsida; order Sapindales; family Anacardiaceae; genus Pistacia; species Pistacia vera. The sequence continues at coordinate 119,781 of NW_022196560.1, read as the reverse complement.
TGTTATCCAAGTGCTTTTCCATGAAAGACTTAGGAGAAGTAGCCTATATCCTCGGAATAAAGATCTACCGAGATAGATCACGTAGGTTGTTTGGCCTAAGTCAGAGTACATACATTGACAAGGTACTGAAGAGATTCAGTATAGAAGAATCCAAGAAGGGATTTCTTCCGGTGTCACTGATGTCATCTCTATAAGGATATGTGTCCTAAAACACACGATGAGAAAGACAAAATGAAGAGGATCCCATATGCGTCAGTATTTGGATCCTCAGTATGCCATGTTTGTACTCGGATTGATGTCTCATTGTGCATTAAACACTTGTAATATATACAATTAGATCCAGGTCGTCACTAGATAGCTGTCAAGAACATCCTTAGTACCTGAAAAGGACTAAGGACTGTTTCTTGTTTATAAAGGGGAAGATAGCTCACTGTAAGAGGATACATTGACTAGTTTCCAAACGGATAAATGATTATCGATCGCATCAGGGTTTGTATTTTTCTTAATGAGGGTGTGCGAGCTGAGAGCTCCAAGCTAAACGCTATAGCGACTCTACATTAAGGCTGAGTTAATTGCATTATCCGTGCGGCCAAGGAGACAGTCTGGATTAAGAAGTCGTCACCGAACTTGTGTGGGTTTCCATGATTGTTGATCCGATAGAGTCTATTGTGACAACAATTGATCAATTGCTCAAGCAAAGGACCACGGTCTCACCAGAAGTCTAGACACATACTCAGACGTTTTTATCTAATCAGAGAAATGGTTGAGAGGACGATGTACAGATCAGTAAAGTAATATTTGATGACATCTCGTCGTCCACTGACTAAGCCTCTGTCGTAGCAGGCATGAAAACACTTAAGGTCATTCGATATATATTATGAATTATGGCTATAGTGCAGTGGGAGATATTAGAGTAGGTGCCCAGAGCCAATCAATTATTGTAAAATTGACTCTGTAATAAATATTTATTTATCATAAAGGAATATTCTTCTATATCGTGTATATAATGATATATACCCTTAGGATGGTAGAACCGTGATGAGGGTATCAAGTGTTTCAAATCTTGATAGTGAGAACCCTATGACACATATGGTGGCCATTCTAGAAACGTCGTAGCCCCTATTATTCTGACCAAGGACACAAATAATACAATGGCTATCACAGTGTTGAACACCCTGTCGAAAGGCAGTGACTGATCTCACTTGTCAAGTTTTGTTTGTCGACAACCTGGTGTAACGCATGGGTACTTACTAGAGGCAGTTCACTGGACAGACCCACCAAGTCCATATGGATGGTAACCCTAGTGTCTATGAAATAAATCCTCTAACGGATGGTGGTGCATGTGATCCTTAGACTTGGATCACCGGAGCACCTTGTGCCACCAATTGGTGTAGTTTGACACTAGCCCAACGTAGTTCTATTCAGAGCTATCAATACGGTAGTGATTGGCTACATTGAGAAGTGTATCGAGACTATGGTGGATCGACAAAGGATTCATCACTCCTGGGTACGGGAGAAGTTATCTCACTGGGTAATTTAGTAAATGCAATGACTAAATCGGTGGCCACAGTGGATTGAGTTGATGTTCAATCCAATTTAATTTCCTGTCATTGATCCAGTAACTGAATACAAACATGTCGAGGATATCTACGGTTGACATTATTTTGTACCTCAGTCTCGATGAGATAACAATTGATGAAGGATTTGATTGCACGGTAACCAAACCGTTTACTTTGCGGTTTTGTTGTATCGAATCTATTGGTGGTCATGTATCCTTGTTAGGGCCAATCTTGGTCTATGTGTAGTGGATGTTAATTGTTGTTAATCGCGATACTACACACTGCCAATATGATGAGGACCTACAGGTTACATACTTAAAGATAATTAAGAATCATTTGTGAGAAAGGTAATTTCGTCTTTTAGGACGAAAGGTATTTTGGTAATTTTACAGTGCAATTAAATTTGATGAGGTTGTTGACTATATTAATTTTAATATTAAAATTAAATTAGTGAGATTATATTTATATATATCTCTGTATATTTTAAATGAATTATTATTATTAATTTAATATTAATATATTATTATATATTTTGATTTTAATTTAATAATAATTAGTTAATTAAATACCATAAAGGGTGTGTTTGGTTGCAAGGGTAACTAGGGTTGGAGCCCATGGCTATTCCTAATGTGAATAGGGTTTTAATTGTTGCACTATATAAGTGCAACTTAAAATTAAAACATGAAAGAATGATTCATTCAATTAAAACCCTAGCCACCATATCTCTCTCTCTCTCAGAAGAAACTTTTTCTTGTTCTTCTTTCTTGATTCTAAAGCCATTGATTGTTCTAGCAATATCAAAGGTTTGTGATTATCTTCATGTGGACTTCCGTGAGTGCGAACCTACTTCGGATCGATTGACAAAAAATCACGTGAACAGTAGACGATGACAATAGATGTGCACAGACGTAAACAGTAACAATGAACAGTTCGAACAATAATTGTGAACAGTGCCCATACACAATAACCATGAACAGTATCGTGTTCGAAATCAGAGATATTCAAAAGAGCCTCCAAACGTACATAAATATTCTAATCCTTGAATGGATTTACTTTATGCAGATTTTGTTTATAAACATGTAAACATTATATCTATACTCGGATCTTGGCAAAGAAAGATAATTGATTTATCGTTTGAATTTTTGTTTTCCGCTGCGTATGGTATATCAATTACTTACAGACATGGTTGGTGACATTGATAACCGCAAGGTACCACGGGTTATGTTTTTACATAGATGGTACAACGGTCAGTTAGGTTTCAAAGTTACAGAAGATTGTTGTTCTTTCTACTATAGAGGTAGAGTATGTTGCTAGATAGAAGTTAGTGCCGAGCTAATATGGTTACAACGTCCTAGAAGAATTGGGTTAGAATTATGAGAGAAACACTTTGTATTGTGACCGCAAAGTGTAATTCACCTGGCAAAGAACCCAGTCTCCCATGCTAGGACAAAACATATAAAAGTTCGTTACCATTTCATACGCTCAGTTTTGGAAGAAGAGTTATACTCTCGAGAAGATTGAAGGGAGTAAAAATCCAACTATATGTTTACAAGGGGTTACCATTGAGAACTAAGTTGTGTACAACTTCAGTTGGACTTCTCGCTAAAGAAAGAGAAGTTGACGCCGCTACTGATGGAAGTGAAGAATGAAGACGTGTTATTAGTCTTCAAGTGGAGATTGTTGAGATTGTGAGTCAAATTCAATCCAAATTAGTTGGATTAGGACATGGGTTTTCCTTATTTGTGTTTAATTAGAATTGTTTTCTTTTAGGAACACAATTAGGAATATGATTATAATTGTATTAGGAATTAAAATATAATTTTATTAGGATATGAATTTGAGTCCTATTAGGAATATGTCTCTGAATTACTTATAAAGGGGTAAAGTCCTAAAGTTAGAAATCAACAAATTGAATAGAAGGCAAAGTCACAATTAGAGAGTGAGAGCCACCAAATAGGGTTTAGTGAGTGAGTCAATTTGTGAGGCTTGAGAATTCTTGTAATTTTTCTTCTTATTCATAGTGAATTCTGCGGCGACAAAGTGGACGTAGCTCTCATACGAGAGTGAACCACTATAAATCTTGTGTTTATGCATGTGGTTATTTGTTTATCCTTTGTTCGCATTATTTTTTTGTTTCAGGATTTAGATTTGCTAGTATTCAATTAAATCCCCCAACAGTATATTAAAGTTGTGTTTTCCAATGTACAGAGCTCTCTATTTATAACATTACAATAAATTCTAGAATCATGCTAATAATTTATGCTAATGGCTAAATAAGCTTTGCTTGATTCATAAATCAAGCATAGCCTTTTTCGAATTTAGTGTTACCTATAAGGCTTGTTATGGTAAAACTACCTGATCCTTACATTTTGGTGGAAGCTTCCTTTGTAAGACCACTGACACATTCTTTCCTACCTTACACCCTCATTTCCCTGAGCTTCCGTTTGTTGGTATACAATTCCTGGAGAAGTTTCGCATAGCGTGTTACTTGTTTAATGGCGTCCAATAGCGGTATGTTGACTTGTACTTTCTGCAAGGTATCAAAGATTTCTTGTTTGTGCTCCTCCTTCAATTTTGCAAACTGCTAGGAAAAGGTAAAGGAGTTCATAAGTATGAAATGGAACCTTAGATTGTACCTTAAGTGGTTTGTTTTGCTTCTTTGAAGTTGGGCGCCCTATCTCCCTCGTTATTGGACTTGCTTGCTCCATCTTGAATCAGCTCATCCTTAGTCTCTTCATTATGGTTTCTTGTGAGCTTCTTCAAGTTGTTTCCTACTTCTCAATGATATAGCACTAGCATTCTCCCTAGGGTTGACCACGGTTTGAGAAGGAAGTTTACCGAATCCTTATGCCTCTAGTCTTCCAACAGTAGTGGCTAATTGACTAACTTGATTCTCAAGGTTCTTGATCTATGTCTGTGTGTCTTGTTGGAACTTGATATCCACTTGTTGGAATTGGAGAGTCTTGGCGGCTAAAGAATTCATTAATTCTTCTAGAGATTTTCCTTGAGGTAGGTGAGCATTTTGTGGCCTCACTTGATAAGGTGGTTGTGCTTTTGGATAAGGAAAACCCAGTGGATTAGTAGAGGCAGTAGCTTGATGGTTTCCCGAATAGCTAAGGTTGGTTTGATCCCTTCATCCTAGATTATAGGTGTTAGAGAATGGGTCATACCTCTACCTTTATTGTCCTTGAAATCCTCCCAAAGCGTTTGCTTGCTCCACATTAGGATCTTGAAAAGTATAACACATGTCAGTAGGATGACTAATGTGAGAGCAAATTCCACATGTTTTAACTTGTCCTACTGCCATTTGTTGCACAAGTACAATTAAGGTGCTCAATTGCTGCTCAATATTAGTAGAAGTGCTCACTTCATTGACCTGCTTCAGTGGTGAATCAGATCAAGAACCAAATTGAGCATTTGCAACCATAGTTGCAATCAAATTTCTTGCATTCAAATGTGTTTTATCAACCAAAGCTCTACCACTTGCTACATCGATCATACTTCTTTCCATAGACATCAATCCCTCATAAAAGTATTGGAGTAAGAGCTGCTCACTTATTTGATGATGAGGGCAGCTAGCACAAAGTTTCTGGAACCGCTCTGAATACTCATACAAGTTTTTCCCATTGTATTGTCGAATACCATAAATCTCCTTCCAGATGAGAGTAGCTATAGAAGCTAGAAAATATTTCCCCAAAAAGAGTCTTTTGATGCCATTCCAACTGTCAATGGTCTCGGATGGTGGATAGTACAACCATTCTTTAGCGTTGTCTGCTAAAGAGAATGGAAATGCCCTAAGCTTAACTTGCTCCTCAACAGTGCCATCTGGTTTCATGCTAGAACACACCACATGAAATTCCTTAAGATGTTTATTCGGATCCTCTCCAGCTAGACCTCGGAAAGTAGTTAAAAGATAAATCATGTCTGACTTTAATTCAATAGCTTCACCTGTTTCATTGTATCAGATGCACAAGGGTTGTCAGTCCAAAGCTGGTGTAACCATCTCCTTAAGAGTTCGAATTTGATTATTCCTGATCATCTTCTCGTGATTGGAATAATCCAAATCGTTTGAAGAACCGCTTGGGGATGGAAGATTGGTATTGATCGCTTGATTGACCGTTTCCTTACAAATTGTTGAGAATGGGTGATAGGTGGAATCGGTACAAAGTAGGGATTTGGTCTCAAATTGTAACGAGAGCTCGGTCACCACGACACCTGAAAAACAAACAACTTAAGCTTAAAAAAAAAAATAATAAATAACAAAAGGTAAATAAAAAGTCAATTAAAGAAAAATCCCCAGTGACACGATGGCAAAATTGATGCATGCAAAATCAACAATCAATTTAAACCTTACTTAAATTCTCTTAAAATATCATTTGTTAGCATAGAACAAGTAAGGGTCTTTTCCGTAGAAGATTTTGCAAACTAACTATTGATTTACTAAGTAGGGGGTTCTTTGATTGATAGTGCAGAAAATAAAAACAATTAATTAAAAGCAAACAAATTAAATTCAAGGTTGAAAGAATATGAGAATATCGGGATTGAATGATCATTCACCACCACTAAACATGAATTGCAAATTAACAAAAGCACTTCCTAACTTTCTACCTTTTTTATTATAACAACTCAAAAAATATCACAAGCTCGATAAATTCAATTTCTCCTTACTGTGTCATTGGATTAAACAAGCTCTTAACCCAGTTCTCTATCTACCAAACAACCTAGAATATGTTCTCTAGATTTAATTTAATAAAAGCATTAAAAGACGAGAAACATCTTGAAACTCATAAGCTTGGGTTAGTTATCTTGAGTGTTTATTTCCATTGCAAGTAATTTACTGCTAGCTATCTAGATTAATTAAGCATTACGAACTTAATAATCCAAATTGGTAACATATATATTAACTCAATCATTCAATTGGGCACTTAAATAATTAAGAGAATCAACTAAGGCATTAATAACATATAATAAAACACATAATCAAAAGACGTAGTAAGAAAGGAAATTGTAGATTCTATTAATTATCACAAAACATGTCTAGGGCTTTGAAATCACCCCCATCACAAGAAAATTAGTTATCCATAGAAAATAATAAATCCATAATAGTATTCATGATAACAAATAATAGATGGGAGTAGAAAAGCTTAGGAACTTGGGTTGATCAATGGTGTTGCTGCATAATTCTTCTTAATTGCTTCCCTCCTCTCTCTATTATTTTGTCTCCTCTTTTGTACGTCCATTCCTCTATCTAAATCTCGCTGAAGACATCTATTTAGAGTGCTAGGGTTCTAAGGGTACTTTTGGAACAATACTTCTTGAATTAAACTAGGAAAATTCGGATAAAACTTATTAGAAAACACCTACAACTCGGACTCCTCTACACAGGCCACGACATTCCTTTTTCTATGTCGCACGTCCTTTTTCGTCTCTAATGCAAACCCAAGGCATCACCACTGCGATAGAAGATTTTGAATGTCGTAACGTGTAAAGATGTCCACAATCAAGCATGATAACTTTCGAACCTGGAAAAATCGTGAACATATGAATTGTATCCCTTTGAGTCAGCTTTACAACACTTTATGAATCATCTAGATCTGAGGTCTACATGTCAAGTTATTGTAAAAATACTGAAGCATATTCCAAAACTCACGATTTGCACTCAAATCTTCTTGTTTTATTCAAAACCACAATTTCCTCTTTTCAACTCCGATTCACGAACAATTTATAAAACAATTTCATCGCTGACATTATTCTTCATCCATATTGTTAATATCTGAAGCTCAAAACGCAACGTTTCTGCAGAATTTTATTTAGCAAAACGCTGCAGTTTCACTTATGATTAAGAGCAGATCTCAGCTGTTGAAATCAATCAGATCCAAGGGCCAGAATTAGCACATAAGGTTAGACTATAAAACGTGAGAGTTTTTTACACAGAACTGATTTTTCTGCTGCTCCTTCTCTTGCGCGACAGATCTGATTTTTGCCCCTTTGTTTTTAGAGTTTGTTTCAATCTTGTTTTGAGTTGTAAATCTGTGTAATCCTGGGTGAGGGCAGGTTGTTCCTTCAGGTTTAGAGAGACTGGGTCAGGTCATCTCTAGGGATTTTTTGTCAGGTTTGTGTGAGTGAGTTCTTGATTGATCTTTGGCTAAATCAGTGAGAGTTTTTCCTATAATCTGTAATAATGATTATTCCTAGTGCAGTGAGCCCCAAAAATTCCTGGAGCTCAACGTGGATGTAATCTTTCCTTTTTGTGGAAAGGTGAACCACGGTATATTTGGTGTTCTTGAGTTGGTTGATTGTTGATTTTGTAGTGTGTGTGTTATCTGTGTTATTTGTGCATGTGATTAGGTGAGAATTGATTATGGATTTACATAACACAAATATTATATTTAAGCACCTATGACTTGAAAATACACCTAATATACCCGTGATTCTGAAAAACACATTTATAAAACAAATAAGTCAAATCATACTAATTAAACCTAATTTTTCACAAATGATTCACTAAGAATAAGTGTATTTTCAAGCACTTATCACTACATGTTTGCTACTTATTGCTAATAGATTATAGCAACCAACTTTGACCCAAACATGCTTTCGTTCTTCCACTATTACAAAAGCTCATCCAAACTTTGCATTTTACCATCCTACAAACACTATAATGAGCCACCAAACATTACAGTCATATCATTGTTTTCACAAAAATATCCTTACATAATATTCCCTCTAAAACTAGTGGAGAAGCATCTAATATCATTAACTATTTAAACCCTTATGCCAATATTGATAGACTAGCCCATCTAATTTTAATCCAAACTTTATTTACAATTGATGCCAAATCCGAGAATGATTAACAACTCATTAACTTTACACTATTTCTTATACCAATTTCTATCATTTAGATTAAACAAGTGTTGATGACTAATATTATTTTAGATGCACTCTTTGTATATGATGAAACACATGCTGTGGTCTATATTAGGAGACGTAGGAGGGGACAATAAGGGATTACTGGTAATGCAGTAAAAAGAGTGTCAAGCAAGTGAGTGTGGACAGATGACAGCATAAGGGTGGCTAGTGGGTGAATTATGTTATAGAGTATGGGACTGAATTGCATAAAAGGGGAGAGAGAGAATTAAGGAGGATATTCTGAAAAGTGGAAAAGTGTCATTTGGGAGGTAGCTGGCCCTCGAAGTTCAACAAGCTATGTTTTCCTTAATATTTTCATTTTATCTTCTCCGTTTTGCTTTCTAATTTTCTGTTGAATCAAAGTTGTGTTGATTGGATTGTTACTTGAAATCAATATCAATATCATCGTATTTTATTCATCTTCTTCTAATTGTGTGAGATTATTGTTGTGTTTACTGAATTGGTTTTGGGTAGATAAATATTATGATTGATTAATTGTGGGATTTGAGCTTGGTATCTATCAATTGGTATCAGATTATGGTTGTTTGGGTTATGGTTGGGATAAGAACGAAATCAAGGATGGATGCACTACAAGAAAAAGTACTTTTTGCAACCATTTCTTTTGCAACTAGGCAAAAATATTGCAAATACCTCACATTTTGCATCTAAATTGCAATCGGGCTGGCGAAAGGTGAATAAAATTATGGGGCCCATTTATTCCGGGCTTGGGTTGATTTGTTGCCCAAAAAATAATGTTAGAGACTAATTTTTCTGGTGGCCAATTCTTAGGGGGTAATTTTTTCCCAGAAAACAGCACAATTGGTGTCTACATTAATAGATTTTGCAACTAAATTTTTGTTCACAAGAAACAATTTTTTGCAACTACACCATAGTTGCTAAATTAGACGCAAATATTTAGGGTTTAATTTGTAGCTATTTGATTAGTTACAAAATAACACAATTATCGAAATATCTTAGGGTGCGTTTGGTTTATTATTTTGGATAGGATTTTGGGAATAATATTGGGTAGTTGAATATGAGAGTATTACAAGGTAAAATTTAAAAATTTATGAAAAAGCCCCTAGGTTTGCTAATTTAATTAAACACCCTAATATATAAAATGACAAAAGCACCCCTACCACCTGCAGTGCTAGATTCTGGCCACCACCGTCGGAATCTGGCTGGAAAGTCGCTTTACGACACAGACCGGTCGGATCTGTGTCGTAACGCGTCGTTATGGCCTGTTCCAGCCAGATCCGCCAGATTTACGTCCTGCTGTGGCCGCGACGACCGGAAAAGGCCAAAACGACGACCATCTTGACCATCGTTGACGGCCATATCGATGAACTTCCAGCCATTTCTGGTCGGTAGGTAGGCCGTTGTATAGATTCCGGCTACCACCGATGGTGGTTGCTGGAATCTGGCAGGTATGGGTCACAGGGGTGTTTTTGCTAATTTTTAAACTTTGTTTTAGGGGGTATTTAATGAAATTAAATACTTTATGGGGTCTAAAAGTAATTAAAAAAATAGGCTAATATTTCTGGAATAATGTGCCAAACATTATTTGAAAAATTAGATCCAAAACATGGATAATAATAATGAACCAAACACGGCCTTAGCTTTTATCTAGAATTACAAGGGCGCCAAGGTATATTTAGCAACAAAATAATTTTGTGCTTATTATAAATAGTCGCACAAAAATCATTTATAGCAACTAAATTGTATTTAGTCGCCAAAATGAATGGAATATTTTAGGCGCCCAGTGTACTCAGTTAAATGGAGGAAAATCATTATTTTATGACTAAAATGAATTTTGAATGACTAATTCGTTAGTTGTAAATGATCATTTTTGGGCAACTAAAGGGGTGTTTGTCTAAGCTTATAAGCTGGTCAAACTTACTTATAAGCTCTAAGATTAAACTGACCTATTTGTTTATAATTTTTTTGAGCTTATAAGTTGAGCTTATAAGCCCAAAAAAATAAGTTGGGGGGAAGGTACTCTATTTTTTTTGGCTTATAAGCACTTTGCTTATAAGCTAGTTTGACCAAGTATATTACCACATTATCCTTGTTTAATTTTAAAATTTCATAGTATGCCCTTGTTTAATGTAGTACCTTTTTTAGTAATTTTATAATAAAATATACTTATAAGCTACATTTTACCAAACACGTCAATTACTTATCAATCACTTATAAGTACTTTAACCAAACACGTAATTGCTTAAAATTTCAAATGCTTATAAGTTAATTTTAGCTTATAAGCAATTGTTGTTTATAAGCTAATTTTCATAAGCTCAAACAAACACCCCCTAAGTGTTTAGTTGCGAAATATAGTGAAAACTATGTAACCAAATTTTGGGCTGCACATGTTCCCATTTTAAATAAATTGGAAGGCTACATTTCAATATGGCATAATTGTAATTTCACGTACAAGAACAAAAATATGCTTATGGCGTAAAGTCCATGGTTGTCAAATCGTGTATCATATCATGTATCGAAAATCTAATTTTTCGAATCGTGTATTGTGTATTGTATCGTATATCGAAAACCTAATTTTTCGAATTGTGTATCGTATCGTATGTCTTTTTCAAAAAAATTAATAAAATAATATAATTTTTCTAAAAATTAATATCATCCCCGTGATTAATTAACAAATTTTGTGGTATTATTGACTTTAAATTATGGTATTACACAATCAAAATTAATCACAAAATTAAGAATTTATATTATTTCCTCTCAATCATTTGTATCATTTCCAAGATCAATGTCAATATCTATAACTCCACTGGTGTTATTATTATCATACAAAATGGGCAACATATCTTTATTTTCACTTTCTCCATGCAAAATGGGTAAATTTGCGTAGGTTTTAGTGAACCAGGTTGGATGTCCCGGATTCGACCTGAAATTTTTTTTGGACCTTTGGCCCAAATTAATAAAGCCGTATCGATTTATATCGATATTTTTAAGGATACAAACGGATACGTATCGTATTGTAGGATACATATCAACGTATCGAAAGGTTTAAGATACACTCTCTGATATGTATCGTTGACGACCCGTATCGAATTGTATCGTAGGATATGTATCGTGTATCGTAGGATACTAACAACTATGCCGTAAACATCAAACACTCTCACAGAAACTTACCCAAAAACAACGAGCCCTAAACCTTTTCTACACTCTCACATTATCTCCCATTCATATTCATCGATTTCTCCAACTAAGGTTCGCATTTTAATTCACCTTCTTGTTCTTTAGATCTTCGATTTTATCTTCTATACATCTATTTCTGTGTATCTTCTGGGTTTTTTTATAAACTGTTTTGTGGGTTTGTTCTTTCGATCTCTTTTTTATTTGGGTTTTGATTTGAGTGTGATTCAACTCTTTCAAAGGTAAGCTTTAATGGGTTTTCTTTGTTTCATGACTCTTTTTTAAAATAATTGTTGTATTTTTAATATGTTTTGCTAATTATGTTAAATTTGGTTGGGTTTTGCCTGATTTAGTGGCTGTTTTGGGCGGTTAATCTTATGTCATTGGTGTAGTGTATTGTATATAGCTTTGTGTAGGAGATGGGCTATGTTTTGGCAATTTGGGATTTGATATGAAATGTTATTGCTTTCGAATGCTGTTCGTGCTTGTGGTGGGATTATTTGATTGATTTTGCACTAACATTCCAACCTCTGTTGGTTTCGGATGAATTTTATATGTGATTGAAAATGAAGTAATATCTACCTAGTTCTTTCTATTTGGTCTCAATAATAGCCATAATAATATTTGAGTTTGTTGAAGCCGTCTAATTTGCTGAAACATAACATTATTGCATTTGCACATGCCTTCAAATACTACCACCAAATGAACTGAGATAGAGATACTCCCTCCTCCAAAGCAGCTTGTTTTTATTATTATCATCCCCCATATCATTATCTATATTATCTTTTAGTGGATTCAACCTATGCCTATATATCCGCTCTATTTCTTAATGTCAATGCCTCATGGAGAAGTAAGATATATACATAAATGCCATAATAATATTTGAGTTTGCATGGAATATTATCGAGGTTTCTTTTCGCTTAACCAGCATATAATGAGTGATTCTTATATGGGCAAATTTGGTGGCTGTTACATTCATTTTGGATACGAAGAACCATAGTGATTGTTTCTTGATACATCTGATTGTCTTTCTTAGGTATGACGGTTTTCACCCATTGAAATTAATGCATTCCTTACATTTAATTGCTATAGTCTTACAATATATTTGTGATACTCGAATTATGTTTTGTTTGCCAACCTGGGAGGTCACAATGGATAGAAGATGGATTTGGTTGTCTAATAGGTTGTGCGATGAATATGTTCTAGGAATTGACTCTTTCATAGACATTGCGAAACTGCACTTGGACAGTGAGGGTAGGACCTGCTACCCATGTAGGAATTGTTTGAATACAAGATCAAATGATATATTCACCATTCAGCTACATTTGTATGACATGGGTTTTCTAGAAGTTACGATGTATGGACTTTTCATGGGGAACAAAGGAATGTAGGATCCATATTTGATGACGTGTCTGATGATGAAGTGGACAATGAAGTTGAAGATGATGATGAAATCATAGAAATGCTAATATGTACCATAATCGTTTGAAAAATATACAAAACAATTTCTAATATGTACTAGGTTATTTCATTTATTTGGAACGGATGTTATTGTGTAGATGAACACCTGGCATGTTGAAGGGTGCAATGATACAACTAAGCAACTATATTCCTTATCTTGTGCTCCTGATTTTCGCATTAATTCTTTTAACAACTGTTTTGTAAATGGAGTGTGTTTCCATAACAATGATCAATCACTTTGTTGAGTCACTCAAAATAGTGGAGTGATGGTTCCGGGGGAGCATTATGGTAGGCCAATTGAGTTTTATGGTGTATTAAGTTGTGTGTTAAAGTTGAATTATGTTAATGGGTTTCGAGCTATATTATTCAAGTGTAGCTGGTTTGACACTGGTGTAAGAAAGAGGAGGATACAAAAAGATTATCATCTCACTTGTATAAATGTTGGCAGATTGTGGTATGAAAATGACCCTTTTATACTTGCAATTCAAGCTCAACAAGTATTTTATTTTGATGATTACAAATTTGGAACTAACTGGAAAGTGGTACGAAAAGCTACACATAGAAACCTTTGGGATGTACAGGAGATGGAAAACACAATTGAAGAAGAGGAGCTTGTTGTTCCTGTACAAGAAGATGAGCTTGATAGTGCACATTTCAATAGAAATGATGTTGATCCAGATTTGGTTGATGCAACTATTACACATGTCGGAGCGGAAGTAGTGGGAGATGATGTAGATGTTGATGTTGAAGTTGAAGAAGAGGATGAGACATTGATTGATTATTGTACTAATAATGAAGATGAATTAATTAGTGATTCTGATACCAATTTATGATGGTATAATGTGTGCTTATATTTAGCCTTTGCTGATTATATGTTTGCTTAATTCTAGTTAATGATTTGATTTTGTTAGATTGAATGTATATGGTGTGTTAAATTTAACCTGATGTTGTTTATCTTATGCTGATGTTTGCAGATTACGAAGATGGCTCCTGGAACAAAAAGATCCTTAGCTCGAAGGGCAGATGATGTTAACACCATTCAGCCTTCAGATCCGACTCCCGAAATTGTTGCAGACACAAGTAAAAGAATGATTTTTGCTAACTTCATTAGGCACATATAAGTACTTAGATTTCATATCATGTCTCCAATGGTTGCTTGTCATTTGAGAATCCAATTTAGTTGCAAGCATGTCGACAACCGTTGTTTGCTTATCATTTGAGAATCCAATTTAGTTGCAAGCATGTCGACAACCGTTGTGATAACATAGTGTAATATTTATAGAATTCATTCGTCCTTTGTAGGGGATAATATGGCAAAAAAGGTGAGAGGAGAGACTAGAGGAGTCGGATGTGAAAAACTCAAGAAAACAGCCAATGCAAAGTTGCATGTAGACTTCTAAAAAGAAGATGGAGTACCTATAGGAGTGAATTCATCAAAGCTTAGTAGTGAGATAGGGATCCTCGTGAGGAACTACGCCCCCATTAGAGTTCTTACTTGGAAAAAAGTTCCTAACGATGTGGAAAAACAAATGATTGCTCGTATCACGGTAATATCCTTCATCTCTTTATCCGTTCTCTCATACTTCCATATGAAGATTATAGCTAGTACCCTGCAAAGTTTAACGCATGTAATTTAATAATGAATTCAGACCAAGTTTGACATCAATGTCAATGAGCCTCATGTACTTAAATGGCTGAAGCATACAATGTGTAAAAGATTCAACAGCTTCAGGAGTGCTCTGCACAAGAAATTCAAAATATATGCTACTAAGGAGGAAGCTTTACGGCACAAGCCCGAAGAAATTAAAGATCAGGACGATTGGATATATCTCTGTGACCTTTTTTCAAGTGAACATTTTCAGGTACTTAGTTAAACATTGTCATTTATGTTCCTGTGTATTGTATTAAAAAATTTATTGATTATTTGTTAAGCACGGTCAAAAACTTATTCCGAGAGTCGATCGAAGTTGACGTGTAACCACCGCGGTGGTTCAAAGAACTTTATTTAGCACAAAAGGAAAAGGTGTTTACAATTTGTCATTTACACTAAAAAACAACTTTGTCAGTGATTTTACTAATTTTTTTTTTTTTTTTTTTTTGGTTATCAATGACATTATAAATTGTTAAGGCACAGAAACTCGGGGATCTGGTCGGTCCAATATAATTGTTTCACGACACTGGTTGGAGCGCCGAGAAAGGGTGAGTAATGAACAAGCAAGAGAGCTATATGTAAGTTCATCAGGTTTAAATTATCAAATTAATGTTGCATGAGTTGTATAGTTACGATTGTATCTATTATTACTTAATTTCTTGTGGAAGGGACTCCTCATATTTGTCTAGTAAATAATGTTTTGATATAAACATAAATTATATATATGTAGTAAGAAATATAATCATAGCACTCACTAGGCATCATGCATGGATGATTGTTGATATATAGTTCTCTATATAATAGATAAATCATAGACTAATTATGAGGCAATTATATACTCATGTAATATTAAACACATTTTATTGTTAGAAAGCAACTTGACAATGCTAAATAAATGAAAACTTTGTCCGTTTTAGAGTGTTCTCTATATAGCCAAAGAAGAGGAAATAGAACTCAGCTGAATCATGATTAATTTACCTATAAGTTTCATTCATGAGATATTGGTGGATGAGATGCGTATTGGTGGAGATGCATATTGGTCGAGATCTGAAATAAAAAGTGAATCCAATATAGTAGATTGATTTTCTTCTTAATTTCTTAGAAGAAAAGGTTGAGACATTATGCATATAATTCATATAAACTCTGAATATTTATGTAACTATTGTATAAATTTGGCCATGTTAAACCTCAACTATTGAATGCACCACAGAGAATGGATATGAGGTGTTCATGATATGAATTTCTTCAACCTCAATTCATATACTACCTTAAAACAACCACTTTTGACTCAACCTAGGCTAGGTTTTCTTCCAACTCCTTATGACCATTCGGCTATCACACTTCATACACTTTCACAACCATCAAATAACAAAAAAAACAACTCCTTATATCAAACTCTAGGCATTCACAAAGTCATTTATATTCAAATGCACCACAAATGGATTCATACACCATGCAAAACAAAATCCGGAAAATGAGTTAACTTGAAACTAAAGGATAACAACTTACATAAGAGAATGACCAAGGAATCAATCAAGCCTAAAGGAAACTCCACCAGCTTGATAGACACTCCACCACCAAGTTTGGCCGAACTTGGGTAAAGGAAAACAAGAGAAAACACTTTCTCAAGACAAAGCACTATTCATTCAATATTCAAAGTCACTTTACAAAATGATCAAGTGGCCTTTAAATAGGCTTTACAAAAATTAGGGATTTATACCCTGGCAAATATTACATGATGGAAACATTAAAATATATTACATTCAAATTAATAAACAAAAGTCCACCACACATGTCAAAAACAAGCCATAACCATTTAATGATCAAGTGGACAACTTTTCCCTAATTTAAGGACCTTTGTCCTTAACAACAATTTTAGGGTTTTTCCTCCAAAATTTGAATCAAATGACACCCAAAACTTGGGCTTGGGCCAATGAAACTTGCTCCCACTTCTTGTTCACGTTTTTGGTCACAAAATTGGGCTTGAGCCGTGCCTTGGAACCTTAAGACCTCTTGGACAATTTTGTGAACTTCCTTGAGTGTTTGGGATGCTTGGGCCGAATGTTGATCTTCATGTTGTCCTTGAGTCTTCATTAAAATCCCTAGCATTTGTGACGGGCATGATGGGCTAGGATTCTCATCAGTTCATACTATATGCAATCAATAAATGGTGTTAAATGTTATTATATTGTATCTATTGAATCCCAAATTCTTGCTGGACTTATTGCTTATGGTATGAATTGATGGTAGAAGAAAGTGATTAAGATGCAAGAGGAAACCCAAGTGGGGGAAAGTGAAAGATCTGAAGCTGAAATATGTGCGGAAGTACTTCGTAAGCTTCCGGCTTCAGCCAGAATTTTGCATTCTTGGTGACTCAGCAGCAAGATACAACAGATGCAGCAGAGCTAAGGCGCGCAGTTCAACAACAACAAAAAATGATTAAAGATTTGGAGGAGCAGCTCATAATATTTGAAGAACTGAAGGATAAATTCAAATTGCTACAAGAACAACATCAAAAAATGTTTGAGATGATGACTCACATGACTATAGCAGCTGCACATGCACAGGCTGCTACCACTCTAGATCCACTGCCAAATCTCCAACTGATGATGAGTCATCATCATCTACATCAGTTGTGTCTAGAAACCCCAACTGGTAATGTTGGAGATGCAACCATTGATGGTTAGTTTTTTTGTCGTGTGGGCAGTACATATTCTGACATGGGGGTAGGACAAGTTTTTTTTTGGACTTTTTGGGATTGCTTGCACATATATTTAGATGGTGTACATGGGGTGGGCATTTTGTAAGTAGGAGTTATGCACACATGATAGTGTATTTTTGGATTTTTATTGTTCATGTTGCAAAAAAATCCATGTATGGACTATTGAATTTATATGCAATGAAGATAATTATGGTTAATGATCCACATTTTTGTATTGTCTCTTATTTTGTTGATATTCAATGTGCTCACCAGGTGAATTACAAGGAGTAGCAACATTGCTCTTAAATGTAATCCTATTTGCCACTAAAGTTTTAGTGGGAGAAATAATAAACAATCTTGGACTAACCAATTATTACTGACTAAAAAAATTAGTTTCCAAATCTCATATACGATGGGCAACTATACCACTGAGATGCAGAAAAATCCATTTTCTTAACTGGATGATTAGTAGCGAAATCAAAGAAAGCAAATTGGCCAAACACTTTTAGCAACTAAAATTGAGTTGCTTTTACCACTGATAATTTAGTCATTAAATACACTTTTTGCAACTAATTTAATAGTTGTGGAAAGGAAATTACTATATTTCGATTCAACATTCATCGACTAAAATTTTTGGCAATTACCATTGAAGTTTTAGTCACTAAAAGAGGTATTCTGCAATTAAAAATGTAGTTGCGGAACACTTTTATCAAATTATCCTTAAACATTTGATATCTATTTTTTAGGGAATTATTATCTATTTTTTAGTTATTAAAAGCTACATTATGCTATAGTCGCAATGCAATTTTACCAGATTACCTTGTTCATTCGTCGTCTAATTTAGGGGACAATTTTTCAAGGCAATTTAGTAACTATTGATCGCTAAAGACAGTTTTGGCATCTAACCACTTTTAGTCGCGGATACTTTCTAGTACATCCTAGTACATCGATTTTGCAACTAGCTAGTCACTAAAGACTTTTAGACACGGTACACAATCAGCGACTAAATTTGACTATTAGCGTCTACCGAATGTCATTTTTCTTGTAGTGACCCTAGTTAGTAAATACGCGTTTTATACGCGAATTATACAGTCATCCGTATAATTTGCGTATAAAACACGTATTTACGCACTTTTTAAATGACTGCCGAATTATTCGCGAATTATTGGAACATCTGTATAATTCGCGTATAATTCCCGTATAATTCGCGAATTATTGCAAAAGAAAAAAAAACTTGATTGAAACGACGTAGTTTTGGTGGGGGAAGAAGAAATCAGTGGGTAAGGGAAGAGATTATTCACGAACTAACCACCATCTCACACCTCCGGCCTCCCCACTTCCAGCGTAACCCCTCACTGAGTACGGCCCCCAATGATTTACATCCTCGCTATTGAATTTCAGGATTTCTTTCATACTTTTTTCATTTGTTGGTTCTGATTTCGGTGGCTGATGATTCATGATTTTAGTTTAAAGTGTTATTTTGGAAAGGAGGGTAGGCTGGGTGGCCACTGGGGATTCGCTGGAAGGTGGAGGCGCTGGGAAGGAAGGGGTGCATGAGGTGGTTGGGCTTTGCGGAACTGGGAAGGGTTGATGACTGTTTGCTGCTCTGCGGCAGCTGTGTGGCGTGACTTGTGAGACAGTGAGAGTGGTTTGTGGTCATGGTGCTGGTGAAGAATAAGCATTAAGCGGTGGCGTTTTATGTAGAAAAAGATTAATAAATCCTTTTATTGAATTATTTTATTTATTGATTAATCTTTATTTCAGGTTGCATTGTAACACAATTTGTGAGGCAAATTTTAGTTCTTGATTTAATATAATTTAATGGATTAATGGGAAGTTAAAATTGGTTTATTTAATATCAAACTTATCAATTTAAATTAGTAAAGAATGATGGTTAAATATTGTGTTTGAGTTTGAGACTATAATTTGAATATCAGTATATATTGTATATTTGTGTTTTATGGTTAATTAAATACTTTACATTTGAAATTTTATATTAATTTTAACTAGATAATCCATAAAATGTTAAAACTAAGATTGAATTACCGTATTTTTTAAAACGTATTATTGACAAGCACCGTATTAAACCCGTATATACCCGTACCGTATTTCCCCGTATCTGAATTTTATAGCCGAATTTTTATAAACGTATTTTTCATCGTTTGCCATATTAACCCGTTAAATTTCTATACCCTTTTTTTGCCGTACCCGTATTTACTAACTAGGGTAGTGATATCGTTGAAAAAGAAGTGATGAGCTGGGTGTGGATATGGGAACAATTCGACAGTGTATGAAAGAAATTCAGGTGTGGATGAGAAAGCGTGATGAAAGTAGTTGATTAGAGGAATGGAGACTCATCGAGAGTTGTTAATGACCACGAAGAAGAGAATCCAAATGGAGGTGAGAGCTCAGAAAATAAAGTACAAAGTCGGAACGAAATAAGGTGCAAAAAATTAGAGATACTTGTCTTTTTCGGCGATGATCTGTATGGTTGGATCTTTAGGGTGGAGCGATACTTTAGTCTGAATGGGATCGCCAATGAAGGGAAATCGACTGCGGCCACAGTCTGTATAGAGAGGGAAGCCATAAACTAGTACTACTGGATGGAAACCAGAGCTCCGATGACTTCTTGGCCAATGTTCAAGCTCATCGTTATCCAACACTTCAGTGGATCTCAGGAAAGCAAACCATATGAAACACTAATGGCGATGAAACAAATCAATTTCGTGGTCGACTACAAACGCCAATTTGAAGTAGTTGCTGCTTTGTTGATGGAGGAGATATTGAACGCAACTTTTCTTAATGGACTCAAAGTTTGAGATTAGGGCTAAATCATGATTGGCCCAACCCATTTCCCTAATTCAAACTATTGAAATGGCCCAACAGAAAGATTGGATTTGGGTAAGGAAATGGAAGTAATCCAACAGAACCCAAAATATTTAGTCAAAGTGTAACCCAGCCTAATGACTATATGAAATACCTAGGTCTGTCTTAATCCCTGAAATCTTCCCCAAATTTTCAACTAAGTTGACAAAATTCCAAGAGGAAATTTAACTGATACGCCTTCCCAAGTTTCGAATTGAGAATATAATCTTGAAAAGGTTTTTGATTTTTTTTTGGTTAAAAAATCCGACGTGACACACTTAAAGTGTAATTAAAACAGCAAAAATGGTTAAAGTGAAAGGATTTAAACGTTTGTAGGTTAAAGTATAATAAATAGAAGTTGATTTAAAATTTGAAAGGCAAAACACGTTACTCTCCGTTTCTCTTTCTCAAAACACAATTCAAACTCTCTCTCTCTCTCTCTCTCTCTCTCTCTCTCTCTCTCTCTCGTTTTTTCTTCCAATTTTCTGTCATTTCTCAATTTCTTTGCTCTTTGCGTTTTTTCCATTCCTTGCCATTCCCGGCTAAGTTACAATGGTTGAGATCCTTTTTTTTTTTTTTTTTTTTAATAATAACAGAGATTAAAACATCTGATCAAATCATCAAGCAGAAAACCAATTTGGGATGCTATGCAACGAGCATAGTTGTTTCTGAATTCATGCCAATTGCCATGAGGATCAACCGATGGTGGAGCTAAGCTGACCTGAATCTAATTAATAGGAAAGTTAAAAAGAACTCAGATAGATTCATCTGGGTGCTCAGGTCTCACCATTTTTAAGGCAGCTTATAGGCATCACGAGCCATGAAATTTCATGCTTCAGAATCACCCACCATCCATGCGCCAATTGTGAGGAACCAGGTAGCATTTAATCTTTGATTAAGACAATAAATTTTTTTGAACCATCTTAAGACTATGTTTTAACGAATTTGAGCATCTGAAGAAAGTTGTTTATGTCTAAATTTGGAACTACTGAGTACAACAAGAAACGAAGAATCTTCAGGAACCTTTGCAAATGGATGACTTTTGGGAAGAACATAAAGGAAATGTTTTTCATTTTGTTGCATCGTAGAGATGTAGGACTTACCTACCAAGTATCATAAGCTGCATTTAGAAGAAAAAATGGAGTCTTAACACTAGCAATCAGGTGCTGAGGAAAAATACACTGTAAATCAAAGGAAATACACTATGCACGCACAGACCGCCCTGCAATATGCAGGCAAGCCCCGAGCCCCCCTATTCCGTTTTCTTCTACGAAGTCCAGAGCACCCATTTGTGTGTGTGTTTTTAACAGCTGCTGGTGAAAATAATTTTAACACAGACTTTATGGTGAATGATCTTTATAATTTGGTCCCCAATGACTCAGAATACATCCATTTGGAGTAACTTTTTTCCTGAAAAATATATGCAAAAATACATATTTATTCAATTTTTTGGATACTATTAATGTATGAGATCATATGATATGTTAGTGAATATGAAATCAATATACTTCACAATAATCCTTTTCTTCAGTTATCAATGTTTTATGCTTTATTGTTTACTCAATATTTTTTTTTTTTTTTTTTTTTGGCAGGCTCTAGAAGCTGTACAGACGGTGCTGAATATGACCAGTAATAAAAGAATTGATGCTGAATTACTAGAGAGAATTATGCTATAGGTGGTATTGGATTTGGAGGTTTCGGCAGCCAACAAGGATCGGCTTTTGGTGGGGGTGCTGGAGGAAAGGAAAAGGGGGCAGAAAGGGAAAAGACCAGCTGGGTGTTGCCTTTTTTTTTTTAATCACTTTTTTTCGTTATCTTGTAAATTCTGGAATCTTAATGAAATAGCCGTTTTCTCTTGTTACTGTGTTATTGGATTGCTGTTGTTCTTGCTTATGTGCATTATGGGTCTGTTGTTGGGTTATTTGTGCTCTTGGTTGTATGTTGAGTAAGGTTTGGCATGGAAGGGTATGGAATTGATGTTGAGTAAGGTTTGAAGCATGGAAGGTTTGGCAGAAGGGTATGGAATTGCTATTGAGTAAGGTTTGAAGCAACGAAGGGAGAAGAAAGGAAGGCATCTGCAGTAGGGAATTGGTATAACCTCTCTCTCTTTGTATTTGTGTGAATTACTGAATTGGTGCAGCAAGGTTTAAAGCATGAAAGGAACTGTTGTTTGTTGCACTCTACCACGATTAATCAAACCCTTTCATTTGGTTTGAGACACCCTCTTGTTGAAAGTGTTGTAGTTGGAGCTACCAAGTCAAGCCAACTTCAGGAGGTTATAAATGCATGCCAGGTTGAGCTCACAGCTGAAATTATCACAAAAATCAATAGAATCCATTCAAGGTTTCCTAATTCGTGTCCCTAATTTATTTCCTTATACAGGTCTGTACTTATATTGATGAAAAGGACAAGGTAACTCCCTTGGAAGAAGCATAAATAGAACACAATTTCCTTTTTATAGACCTGTTTTATCAGTTGCCAGGCCAATTTTAATGAATCAGAACACAATTTTAATGGTTTTGACGAGTACTTTATGAGATTATCTTTATGAGATTGTTTGGTGATTGAGGATATTTTTGTTTAAAGTTCTGAACAGATGATATTAGGTGGTGATGAGTACTGGATCGCTTAAGCGATCTTGTTTTTTATATGAATTATTTGACATATATTAGTCTTGGTCGCTTAAGCGATGTGTGCCATCGCCTAAGCCATCAAGGGTTATCTGCACTGGATCGCTTAAGCAAACTTATTTTTTATATGGATTATTCGACACAAATTAGCCTTGGTCGCTTAAGCAATGTGAGATATCGCTTAAGTGATCAAGGCTTATCTATGCTGAATCGCTTAAGCGAGAGATGACATCGTTTAAGCAATCGTATACTTGAGGATTATTTAGACACAGATTAGCCTTGGTTGCTTAAGCGATGTGATCTATCACTTAAGCGATCAAGGCTTATCTATGTTAGATCGCTTAAGCGAGAGCTACATCGCTTAAGCGAGAGCTACATCGCTTAAGCGATCATGTACTTGAAGATTATTTAGACAAAAATTAGCCCTGGTCGCTTAAGCGATGTGGTATATCACTTAAGCGATCAAGACTTATCTATGCTAGATCGCTTAAGTGAGAGTTGACATCGCTTAAGCGATCGTGTACTTAAGGATTATTTAAACACAAATTAGTCTTGGTCGCTTAAACAATATGGGCTATCGCTTAAGTGATCAAGGCTTATCTATGCTGGATCTCTTAAGCGAGAGCTGACATAACTTAACCGATCGTGTACTTGAAGATTATTTACACAAATTAGCCTTAATCGCTTAAGTCATGTGGGCTATCGCTTAAGCGATCAAGGCTTATAAATGCTGGATTGCTTAAGCGATCTTGTACTTGAAGATTATTTAAACAAATTAGCTTGGTCGCTTAAGTGATGTGGGTTATTGCTTAAGTGATCAAGGCTTATCTATGCTGGATCGCTTAAGCGAGAACTAACATCGCTTAAGCGATCGGTATTTGAGGATTATTTAGACACAAATTATCCTTAGTCGCTTAAGTGATGTGGGATATCGCTTAAGCGATCAAAGCTTATATATGCTAGATTGCTTAAGTAAGAGCTGCATTGCTTAAGTGATCATGTACTTGAGGATTATTTACACAAATTAGCCATGGTCGCTTAAGCGATGTGGGTCATCGCTTAAGCAATCAAGACTTATATATATTGGATCGCTTAAGCGAGAGTTGCATCGCTTAAGCGATCTTGTTTTTATATGGATTATTTGACAACCCCATATTAAGTAACATTAATGTTAACTTGGGACGTTCACAACATCACAAGATTCGGGTGAAAAGAAGCAAATTAACCCTGATCGCTTAAGCGACATCTGTTATTAACACATATTAAGGCCATTTATGGAGGATTATTTAACAACCTAATTCCATCAACACATATTAAGGTCATTTAAGAAGATTATTACCGTTAATTTAAACCTCGAATGTTCACAACATCAAAATATAACAACTATGATATATGACTAACAACCCTATGATACATGGAGAAATGTCATAGCACACTAGTGTGACACGTTAATAGAAACGTACCTCATTTCACAAATATGGATGGTTATGATTGAATAGACAGCTGGCCCACATTACGGAATATAATTTCTCACTCAAACGTTCACAATATCAAAAGATTGAGGAGAAAAGAAGCAAATTGGCCTTGATCACTTAAGCGACGTAGGCTATCGCTTAAGCGATCATGGCTTATCTATCTTGGATCGCTTAAGCAAGAGTTGACATTGCTTAAGCGACCAAGGCTAATTTTCTTTGTACTTGACTATTCCTTCTCAAATTCAAGATCACTTAAGTGATGCAGCTCTCGCTTAAGTGATCCAGTATATATAAGCCTTGATTGCTTAAGCAATAATCCAATCGCTTAAGCGACCAAAGCTAATTTGTGTAAATAATCCTCAAGTACATGATCGCTTAAGCGATGCAACTCTCACTTAAGTGATCCAGCATATATAAGCCTTGATCGCTTAAGCGATAGCCCACATCGCTTAAGCGACCAAAGCTAATTTTTGTCTAAATAATCCTCAAGTACGCGATCGCTTAAGCGATGTCAGCTCTCGCTTAAGCGATCCAGTATAAATAAGCCTTGATCACTTAAGCGATAGCCTACATGGCTTAAGCGACCAAGTTAATTTGTGTAAATAATTCTCAAGTACACGATCGCTTAAGCGATGCAGCTCTCGCTTAAGCAATCCAGCATATATAAGCCTTGATCGCTTAAGCAATATCCCATAACGCTTAAGCGACTAAGGCTAATTTGTGTCTAAATAATCCTCAAGTACATGATCGCTTAAGCGATGTCAACTCTCACTTAAGCGATCCAGCATAGATAAGCCTTGATCGCTTAAGAGATATCCCACATCGCTTAAGCGACCAAGGCTAATTTGTGTCTAAATATTCCTCAAGTACACGATCGCTTAAGCGATGTCAGCTCTCGCTTAAGTGATCCAGCATAGATAAGCCTTGATCGCTTAAGCAATATCCCACATCGCTTAAGCGACCAAGGCTAATTTGATAATCTCATAAAGTACTTATCAAAACTATTAAAATTGTTTTCTAATTCACTAATAAGTGTTCAACAAATTAAGAGAAAAACTAATAAAACAGCAGCCTAAAAATCTGTCAACCAAGATCCTCACTCACCAAACAATCAATTAAGAGAAAAATTAACGAAATTATATTGATTAACAGGAAGCAAATGTAATAAAGAAATCTGGAAAATGATAGTTCAAGCAGTTCTAGCATTTCCCAAAATAACAACCTACCAAAACATGCATTTTGTCTCAACTAAATACACTTTCAGTCCCTACTGTAAAGATTCCATGGATCTTGCCAATCCTTTCTAACTAAATACACTCTCTGCTACTTAAAAAACACAACCAAATCTATTCCATGCTTTTGTATCTCCACTAGCTTCAGATGCCTTCCCTTCTTCCTCCCTTCGTTGCTTCAAAGTTGTTGAACCATTAATAGACAAATTGTCAAGTCTAAGAGAAATCTGACTATTTCAATGTTGTCTTCACAAACTGCAACATGGAGAGCAGTGGAGCCATTATTCCTAGGTTCCGTGACAACCCCTCCATGGCGAACAATTTCTTCAAGTAATTCTAAGTCGTTTTGCTCTGCGGCAATACATGCAAAGTGACCCATATCTCCAGAATTAAGGTTTGCACCATTATCCATAAGAAGTTTGATCACATGTTCATGACCACTCAGCATTGCATCCCATAATGGTACATTCCCATCCGAGTCTGCCATATGTGAAAATTAAATTTAAATCACTTTTGAAATATTTGCAGGACTAATTACACTTAGCAGATGCATGAAGACAAGTTTAAATGCTCGATCCCAAAATATTCTAGGTTGAATATTATATTAAGTAATCATTTACTTGAACCATAAACGAAAGGGGAAATTTATCTAAAGTGAAGTGGGAAGAATATGGCAACAACTCAACAACACATGACACCTAAAAATATGGGTCCATAAAAAAGAATTACAATGTGGCAGGATCAGGTGCATATTTAAGTAGTATACAGTTGACTAGAGAAGCCTCATAGAAAAAGTTGAAATAGCATATCAGATAGAGTGACCTCATGACAAGGACAAGAACACACTGCAAAGAGTTTTTAAGTCAACAAACATGAAACAAATCGAAGATCCTAGCTCAATAAATTTATTGATATTATTTTGAACTAGATATATAAGTTGAAAGTGTAATTCTAGCTTGATAGATTCATAGTGACTAACCGAAGATCCTTAGATAGATTTGTAATTTTATTGATGTTAGATTTTGGATGATGCCAAATAAAAAAGTTGCTTTCCCAGTCCGTATCATTTAAATTATCTTTGCTATTCAACCTTTTAGCCATCTCTGACTCATAGAAGCTTTCCTTCGAGTTATCTTCATAGTGTGAGTTCACCAGCTTCTTCACCTTTTCCATCAACTTCTTGTCTATTCCATGGTTCTCAACCTGCAAAAAGCATTTTGGTATTAGAATGAAATGTTGATCAAATATTCAAATAAAGAAAACCCCATCTTTTTTACCTGAAAGAAGCCCCATTTCTCACAAGATTGATGCAGAAGTGCCATTGTTCTGTCCCTCTTCTCACCTTCGAGATCACTAAAATCTATCACAGGGATCTCCATTTTTAGATTTGATCAAACACAACCCAAGAACCTAAACCACTAAATCAAAATCATAACCCAAACACAATCTATTAAATCTTTGTAAATAGAAATATAAAATACAATGAGTAGATACACATACCTGGATGAAATGTCAGGAGGAGGAGGAGGAGGAGGCAGATCTTCGACGGAGAAGATGTTAATGGCTGAGGAAGAAGAAGATGTAAAGGATAAGGAGGAGGGGCTTTGGTTTTGCTAAGAACAAATAGCAACAGGGGGGCTATTTCAACGGTAATGGCGAGAGGGCGGGGAGCAATATCTTTGATTAGGGTTTGTGTTAAAATGCAACAATTTTAGGTTATTGGGGACAAAGTATAATTTTTGAAAGATTACTCAATGTCTTCATTAATCCTAATTAAACCATGATTACTGTTTAATTGTTATTAATTAGTCTTAATAAAAAAAATAAGGTCATTGAGTAAAGATTGAAAAACTACATGGCCTTTTAATTAAATTCAAAGCCAATATGGCCTTTTAATCATTTGCCCCTAAAATTCAAAAGGAACTCTCCAGAGTTCATCACATAGCTTCACACCACCATGGGAACAATCAGTCACTTCATTCCGCTCCATCGATCAGCCAGGTTTTCTAAGAAGAGAGTTTCTTTTCCATAAGATGACTGAAGTTGAGATCCAACATAAGAAAGAAAGGGGATTGCGTTTCAAATGCGATAAAAAGTATCACCCATGCCATAAATATGGTGACAAACAAATCCAAATTCTTCTAATTGACGAAGAGAAGGATGATCCCAGTCTTGTGGAGGGAGATAATATCATTGAATCAGTCAAAGAGCAACCTCAAGGAAGTGTTGAGTTATCACTCAGCTATGTCGTCGGCATAAATGGATCGAAGACGATGAAACTCAGAGGTAGTATTAGAGGTAAGGAGGTTATTGTTTTGATTTACAGTAGGGCTTCCCACAGTTTTGCTAGTAAAGAAATTTTTGAGAAGTTAGGTATTACTTTTGAAAAGACTCAAGCGTTTGGAGTAAGAGTGGGTGACGGGTATAAGGTGACAAGTGAAGCAGAGAATAGAAACGTGTGTTTGGAGCTTTAGGGTATTCAAATTGTGCAAGATGGTTTTTCATTTGATATGAGCAGCGTTGATCTTGTCTTGGGAATGACTTTGTTGGAGACTTTGGGAGAGACTACGATGAATTAGAAGGAGTAGATTATGAGGTTTAAGTTAGGCAAAGCAACAGTGGAATTGATAGGCAACCCATCTCTTAGTAAAACAATGGTTTCTTTGAAGGCCACACTCAAGACATTGCAAAGTGAGGGCTCATGATATTTGGTTGAGTTTGGTGAACTACAGAAATAGCCTGAGTAGGAGCAGAGTATTGATGTATAGTAATTACCAATCTTGAAAAAATACCAAATCGTTTTTTAACCCTTAGTAGGATTACCACCCTCCAGACCACAAGACCACTCCATTAGTTACTTCCCAATGCCCAACCACCATATATTAGACCCTATAGGTACCCATATTACCAAAAGAATGAAATAGAAAATATTATTGGGGAAATGATAGCATCCAGCCTTTTTAAGCCTAGTGTTAGCCCTTTCTCCAATCCAGTCTTTTTAGTTAAGAAGAAAGATTGGGCTTTGTGCTTTTGTGTTCAATTCAGGGCATTAAACAAGTTGATGGTTCCTGATAAGTTCCAATTCCTGCAATTGAGGAGTTGTTCGATGAGTTGGAGGAGCCACTGTCTTTTCTAAGCTCCATCAAAAATCAGGTTATCATCATATTAGGGTGTGTTTTGAAGATACCCACAAGACGACTTTTAGAACTCATGGGGAGCACTACGAGTTTATGGTGATGTCTTTCGGTTTGACCAATGCACCCTAAACATTTCAAGATTTGATGAACCAGATTTTTCAACCGTACCTCAAAAGGCTTATTCTTGTTTTCTTCGACGACATCCTAGTGTATATAGTAAGACTATGAATGAACATGTGCATCATCTCCAAATCACCTTGCAGACACTACTAGAACAACACTTAGTTAGGGGTGGGAGAATAGTCCGGAAACTGAATCGAACCGAAAGTCCAGTTTTTTTTGCAAACCGATTCGATTTTCGGTTTGTGAAAATTGAAAAACTGGAAAACTGGTTCAGTTTTCGGTTTTAGAGTAATCCCAATCTGGTTAGCCAAATCCGGATTATTAAGCTGGTTTTTATCTATAAAAAAAACCCTAGGTATAAATTAAACATTGCATTCTAATTTACTTTTTACACTCCACCACCACCACCCACCCATCCCTATTGATTCAGTGAAACTTTGAAAATCTAAAATCTCTTCATCATCAAACTCCATGAACGATGAACGGAAACAACCAATGACCACCATGGCCACGACTCCATGAACGACGAATGGTGAAAAGTTCTCTCATCGGCGAATGGCGATAATCTGGATTAATTAACCATCACAAGCCCATGAACGACGAACGGTGAACAGCGCTTCAGTTCTTTAATCCTCAACTACTCCAGCCTCCATGACCGCTAGTACACTGCCGATTTAGCAAGGTAAGCTGTCAATTGATTTCAATATCTGATTTAGCCCATTTCTTCTTTTAATTAATTTGTTATGGGTGCTGTCAGCTGTGATGTTTTTGTATATAATGTTTTAGATTCAACATTATTTCGTTTGACCCACGTGCTTACTACTTAGTGCTATGTATGTTTTAGATTCATTTGTTAAGAGTTTTTTCGTTTGACCCATGTGCTATGTATGAAATTTGAGCTGTCCATGTTAATTAAAAATACAGGTTTTGATGGGTTTTTTGTTTTCTGGGGTGGGTATTGACTATTGTACATGGTTCTTTTTGTTTTATTTTGTCTTTCCTTTGGGAAAGTTGCAGCTGCAGTGGCTGAACTGTTGTGTACCTGGGAGTCTGGGGGTTTTTTTGGGGTTGGGGTTGATGGGTTGGTGTCAATGTTGTAAAGTAGAAGAGATTGAAAAGTTTGATTGAAATCAAATGAAGTAATGGGTGTTTGATCCAATATTCAATCAAAAGCTAGATAGATATAATTCTACTTTAGTGTAGTGTCTTTGTTAATGAATATGTTTTGTTGAATATCATAAAGATGTGTTGGCGTATTTTGTTTCATGTAATCTTCAATATATAGATTGATATAATTCTACTTTAGTGCAGTGTTTTGTTTAATCTCCAACATGTAGAATGCGTATGAATTCTCAATTCTTAATTAATCTTGTGTTGCTAGTGTTGAAAATTGATATAATTGATCGTGGAAGCCATGTGTCAAATGGGACAATAGGTTGTATAGAAGTTGAATAATGTTGTGAAGCAAGACAATAATATTGTCATTGATGATTAAATGGTTTGTTTTGTGTTCAGTTGTGAAGTGGTCATTAGTTTTGTATGCTAGTTTAATTAATTGGTTTAGTATACTGATATATATTGTGATTGATGATTATACTTTATCTTTGCACTTCTTAAAAGCTTATGTTTGACTCCCATATAAAGAATACTTAGATGCTTGTCAAACATACAAAGTTTAATCCTTCGCAAGTGTACGAGTCGCAATTGCAGGATAGTGCACAAGTAAGGATAGATCCCATAGAGACTGGAGGTGCTCTAGTGATCCTAGAAACTAAGCCTTCTGTAAACAACAAGAATTGAAATAAAGAAAACAATAATCGACATTAAAGTAAATCTAAATCTAACTATATACAAAGAATCCTTGGGCTCTAACTCCATCATAATCATTAGGCTATGTGTTCATCATCAAACTATCGTTCTCGCCACTCCATTCTAGGGTTCGTATATCATTAGATTCAACCTAGTATTTTCATCATTCAAACTAGCTAGTGGCGTATAGCCTAGTCTAAACAACGAAGGAACCAATTCGCATAGACACAATGTTAGAGTAGGTGCCCTAGAGCCAATCAATTATTGTAGAATTGACTCTTTGTAATAATGTTCATTGATCAATAAAAAGATATTTTTATTCTATATCATGTAAATCATATCTATATGTATTGATATATGTCCTTAGAATGGTAGAACCATGACGAGGGTATCAAGTATTTCAAATCTTGATAGTGAGAACCCATTAGCACATAAGGTGACCATTCTAGAAACGTCCGCAACTCCAGTATTATTCTGACGAATGGCATAGATAATACGGTAAGGCTATCATAGTATTGAACGACCCTGTCGAAAGGCAGTGACTGATCTCACTTGTCAAGGTTGTTTGTTGACAACCTAGTGCAACACATAGGTGCTTGCTGTAGGCAAGTTCACTAGACTGACCCACCAAAGGATTCCATTTAGATGGTAACCCCAGTGTCTATGGAAATAAATCTTCTAACGGATAGTGGTGCATGTGATCCTTAGACTTGAGATCACCAGAGTGTCTTGTGTACCAATTGGTGTAGTTTGACACTAGCCCAATGCAGTTCTATTCAGAGCTATCAATGCGGTAATGATTGGCTGCATCGAGGAATATATCAAGACTATGATGGATCGACAGAGGATTCATCACTCCTTATAGGAGAAGTTATCTCATGGCACAATTCAGTAAATGGCAATGACACTAAAACTGTGGTCACAGTTGGATTGAGTTGTTGCTCAATCTAAGTTATTATTCCGGTCATTGGTCCAGTAATTGAATACATACATATCAAAAGTAACAAAGATTGACACTATTTATATACCTCAGTCTCGATGAGATAACAAATGATGAAAAGATTTGATTATACGGTAACCATATCATTGACAAGTAGCTGCTTCACTGAATTCGAATTTATCGGGTGGCCATGATGCCTTGCTAAGGGCCAATCTTGGTCTGTGTGTAGTGAGACGATTAATTGGTGTTAATTGCGATACTACACACTGCCGGTATGATAAGAAGCCTACGGGTCACACACATAGAAGATAATTTATTAATCAGTTTGTGCAATGGGCGTTTTCGTCTTTTAGGGCGAAAAGGTATTTTGGTAATCTCACAGTGCAATTAAATTTGCTAAGGTTATTACATATATTTAATTTGATATTAAAATTAAATAAGTGAGATTATATATATACACATACACACACATAGAGGTGGAACAAATGGGCCGGGTTAGGCGGGTCAACCCTAACTCGGCCTGCAATGAAGAGGGTTCAACCCGACCTGCCTACCCACCAGCAACCCCCAGGCGGGCCGGGTTCCAAAATGACAACCCGGCGGCCCGCGGGTTGCTATTTTGTCCTCTCTGCAGAAGACCGCTAACCCAGCGGGTTGCATGCGAGTTGGCTGTTGCCAACGACCAACCCGCTAGGTTGATCCGCGGGTTGGCAACAGCCAACCCGTCGGGTTGGTCGAAAAAT
Organism: Pistacia vera; assembly: GCF_008641045.1. NCBI lineage: Eukaryota > Viridiplantae > Streptophyta > Magnoliopsida > Sapindales > Anacardiaceae > Pistacia > Pistacia vera. The sequence continues at coordinate 87,393 of NW_022196560.1, read as the reverse complement.
AAATTAAAAAATGTAAAATTAATTTATTTTTTTAAATTACCCTTTTACCCTTGAAATATAGCCGTTGGAGGGGTCTTTTTCATCATTTTCTTTCCCCATTTTTTTTCTATAAATTGGCCTTAAACTCTCATATTTTTCTCACAACTCAAATTCTTTCATTCTCTCATATTCTCTAATCTCTATTCTCTCAATTATTCATTTATTCTCTTAATCTTTTTGTTATCAATTTGCTCTTATTTTAAATTTTAATAGTTTTTGCAATTTTCAATTCATATTTCCAATTTTCCAAATTCCAATTCTCTTTCTTTAATTTTTATTTCTTCTACATCAATTTTTTTTCAACTACTATCCTAGTCCTAGTCCCGCTGATTTTACTATGAATGCAGGAGATTCAAATAGTCCCGCTGTCCCAATCCCAGTCTCAGAATTTGATACACCTCAAAATATGTTTTCTATTCCATCAGCTCTTGTTTGTTCTAGAAGTCGTCCTCGTAATCGTCGTCCTCGTCCAACTCCATCTCAAGTTGAGACGGGTTCATCAACTATCGTCAAAAATGAAGACAGGTACACATCAGACATTTGGGCACATTTCGACAAGTTTTACGAGACAGAAATGGCGTTCAAGTCAAGAAAGTAAGATGCAAATATTGTGGAAATGTTTATAAAGCTGATTCAAGTAATGGTACTAGTACTTTAAAAAGGCATGCTAATAAACAAATTAATCAACATGGAAATAGAGAAAGCAATCAAACTCAAATAACTAATATGGGTACTACTTGGCGTTATAATTCGGATGTATATAGGGAACAGTTAGCTTTATATATTGCTGCAGCTGATCAACCTATTAATATGGCAGAAGATAAATATTTTGAAAGATTTGTTCAAAATTCATTTTTTCTAGGATTTAAAAGTTATTCTAAAACTGCAACTAGAAATGATTTAATAAAATTGTTTAGAAAAATGAAATTAGAATTAAAAAATAAATTTCATACTTGTCTATGCGTGTGCTTTACTGCCGATATTTGGAGTGGTAGAGCTAACCAAGATTATATTTGTGTGACTAGTCATTATTTTGATAATGAATTTAATTAAATAAATTTTTTATTAGTTTAGATTAATGGATATGGATCATAGTGGTTTAGAAATCTATAATAAAATTGTTGAAGTTTTAGAAGATTATGATATTATTGATAAGTGATAAGTTTAACTTTAGATAATGCAAGTTCTAATAGTAAAGCTTTAGATTTTTTTCAAATTAATTATCCTTTATACAATTAAAGTTTTTTCACCAACGTTGTGCATGTCATGTTATTAATGTATTGTGAAAAGTGTTATGAAAACAATTAAACAAAATATTGATAGAATTAGGGAATCTTTAGCTTGGATTACTAGTAGTAATAAAGAAATGTTGAATTTCAGAAGCTTGTATAAAATCAAATATGTCTCCTAGACTTTTGCATTAGATATGCCTGTTAGATGGATATACTATTAATGCTTGTTCATGTTTACCTTATGCTAATATAATTAGTTATTTTGTAGCAAATATAGAGGTCCTTATATTTGGTAGAAAATGATTGGAAGATAGCTAAAGTATTTCATTCTTTTCTCAAACGTTTTTACCAATCCACTTTACAACTTTCTAGTGGTATTATCCTACTAGTCCAGTATACATACAATTATAAAATTTCCAAGTTATTTACAAAAACAACAGACAATGAAATTTTACATGCACCAATAAAGGCAATGGAAAAAATGTTTTTGAAATATTGGGAACGCATTCTTTTCTTTATTGTTTAGGTGCTATATTTGATCCTAGATTAAATTAGCACGTTTAGAAAATGGTTTTGACAATTTAATTGAAAATTTACAAACTGAATCATATGTCAATCAAATAGGAGAGGTAAAAAATAGTCTTTCGAAGTATATTTCCAATATAAAAGCAGGTATGGGAACCCGCAGTCGCAAAGAGGCGAAATACCAGAGAAGTTTATCAGAAGAAACAACAAATGAAGACTTATACTCTTGGAATGCACTGAATAGGCCAAAGGACCCGAATCCGAAGCACAACCCTCTTCAAAGCACCACCACCACCAACAACAACAACAACTAATATACTGTCCTCCATGGAGTCGTAGAGTAATAACTTCACATATTTGGCAACCCCCGAATTTTCCAGCAGGTCACTTTGATATCTTAGAGTATTGGAGAGCCAGAAAATGTATTTTTCCGGTATTATCAAACTTGTCTTGGATGTTTTCACTGTTCCTTTCTCAACCGTCTCATCCGAACAACATTTAGTGCAAGTGGAAGGATTTTAAATGAAAGGAGGACTAAACTTGCTCCAAAAATGATTGAAGTCCTCACATGTCTTCGAGATTGAGAACGATCACGCCATCAAGATCAATACGAGGTTATCGACAATACTTTAGTAAATCATTTCAATTTTGTAATATAATTATACGATGAGGGATGTCCTAGTGAACCACCCCCAAATTAGTTGTTTTGTAAAATGTAATTTGTAAATTAATTGTCATTATTGCACTCTTTTTCTTTACCAAGTTTTTCTCCCATTGGGTTTTTCTTGGTGAGGTTTTTAACGAGGCAATAATTGTTGTAATTTCTTATTTTATTTTTTGATAAATGAATAAGTCTAATTTTTCTTATATTACAATTTTATTGTATTAAAATTGAATTAATATTTGAAATGTTAACCAAAAAAAAAATTGAATTGAATTGAATTATTGATATTTGAAAAGTTAACTAAAAACAATTATATTTATAATTATTTATTTGAAAATTTAAATTAAAAAACAAAAAAAATAAAAAAACAAAAAAAATAAGAAAATCGGGCTAACTCGGCCCGGACCGCCGCCTAACCCGGCAGGTTAGGGTTGGCGGGCCTGGCTGGGCTAGCCATTTTCTCCAAAATGGCGGGCCTAACCTGGCCTGCCTTTGTTGGCGGGCGGGTTAGGCCCGGCCCGCCAAACTTCGTAACCCGCCGCGGGCCGGGCCGGGCGGGTTACTTTTCCACCTTTACTGACACACACATATATTTAAATGGATCATTATTATTAATTAAATGTTAATGTATTTCTATAAATACATTAATTGAGTTTAATTGGAAATAATAATAATTATAATTAAAATATCATGATTGGGAGTGTTTGGATATAGGGACTGTTTGGGTTAAAGCCCAAGTCTATTCCTTGATGGAATAGGGTTTTATGTGCACCATATAAGTGCAACGTTTTGTGAATTAAATGGAAGGGAATTCATTCAATCATCTTTCACTTGAAAGAAAAGAATACACACAGCCCTCTCCCAAGTCTCACGCCACCCTTGTTTCATTGAATCAAAATTTCTTGATTCTTGATTTGGTTCTTGAAGCTAAAGAGGATCTAGCAAATCCCTCTTTTGCTCTTCGTGTTATCTTCGTGTGGATTACCGCTGGTTTGACTCTATTTTGAATCGGTAGTGAACCTAGCCAGAGACAAGTTTGAAGGAGCCTCCAAATGTGCGTATGAACTCTAAACTTTACTTTGATTGTTCATATTATTGCAGATTTTGATTTAACATATAAACTGTATAATTTGTGCCATGATCTTGGTTCAATAGGAACGATATGTGCTTTATAATTTTTGTTTTCCGTTGCCATGAGTTTGATCGTTTCCTTACACACAGATCATACATTCACAAAGCAAATCAAGATAGGCATGACATCTCTCGTTTCTAAGGTATTACCACGGCCATTTGGAATAACCTAGTGCTTCCATCAATTAAACTAGCTAATGGCATATAGCCTAGTCTAATAACAAAAACCCATTAAGCGCAAGACAATCTTAATGACAAAAACCAATCTATACTTGGGCAAGGCTACAAATCAGTCATTCCATACCCAATCTTGTCTCATACAATCAATCAACTGACATCAAGGTTAATAAGACCCTAATATCAACTAAAAATTGAATTAAATGCAATGAATGAATCTAGAACATGATTGAATGGATCAAACACTTCAATTAGATTACATCAAATCCCTAGAATACAAAATACAACATAAAGGAAAAGAAACAACAACACCTAGAACCATAATCATGAAGAACAAATGAAGAGGAAAGAAAGAGAACCTCCTCTCCTCTCCTATCTCCACCTTTCCAAGAAGCCCCAAATGTATTCTCTCCCTAAATGTGTATATCAAAACCTAAAAAACTCCCTAAAAATGGACTAAAGCTATCTTTATATAGTTTTTAGACAAAATGGAAAACTTGTAAATACTGGTCGCTGAAATTAGGGGTGGAAATGTAACATTTTTACATTCTGCACGATTTGCACTACGGCTCAGTTTAGTTGCACCACGAGTCAATTTAATTGCACCCCAGTGTGTTTGAATTGAGCCTCGGTGCGTTTAGGCCACGGCTCAGTTTATTTGCACCCCGACTCATTTACGTCGCGGCTCAATTTAATTAAGCCGAGACGCAAGGTCAAAATTTCATACTTTTACTTCTCGCCTTGATTTATCCGCACTCGAACGAGTCTAAGATGTCTGAACACCAACACAAGCACGAATAATCATTTTTTTTTCACCTGAATACATAAAAAACACACAACACCCATGATTTTGAAGGATAACGAAACTTGCAAGAAATCACATAATAAATCATACATTAAACCTTAAATTCCTTACAGTTTCACCCCCAAATCTCTAAATAAATATGCATTTCCAACACTCAACAATGCTCATTTATGGCTTTTAAGAACTGCTTTAAAAACTGTGAAAAAATGTAGGATAAATAAATAAATAAAGCAAAGACTATAAAACTAAACTAGTAAGAAAATATAAATCTTTATATGGATGTCTTACTTACTTAATGCATATTTTTATTTGATGGAATTGTAGATGTCCTTGGCCGCTAACAAAACTCGTGAGACTTCAAGTGACAAGCGAACTCTTGGTTTGAACCGACAAGTTCGACTCCAACTCCAAATTCCATGCCACCACCAGCACCTTTAGCCTTCAAACGTGCAAGGGATAAAAGGAATAGGAATAATACTTCTCAAATATGGGATCACTTTGTTAAGAATGATTGTGAGAATAAGGATGATTTGACTGAGACATGTAGTTACTGTGGGAGTGTTCTAGTGTGTCCAAGTAAGAGTGGTACGAGTTGTCTACATAACCACTTAAATAGATGCAAAAAGTATCCTCCAAATGTGGCGGACAAAAGATAGAAGACCTTAATATTTCAACAAGGATCACATGATCTCTCAAGCGGTACTGCCTTCTTCGTACAATCTTCATTGGTGTCATGGAAATATGATCCAAATCTGATTAGAGAGGCTATAGCAAAAATGGTCATTGTTGATGAGTTACCTTTTAGTGCTCTAGAGCGTGAGAAGTTCCGCAACGTGATGAATGTGACACAACCTAGGTTTCAAGTACTTGCTGGAGAACTGTGTTTAAAGATTGCTTCAAAATGTATATTGAAGAGTGTCAAAAGTTGAAGAAGTTTTTCAATAAGTTTTCGCACAGAGTTTGTCTCACCACTGATAGATGGACAAGCTATCAAAATCTTAATTATATGTGTCTTACTGCGTATTTCATCGATGATAATTGGCAACTACTGAAAAGAATTTTAAATTTATGTCCAATCACTAGTGATAAAGCTATAATGATTGGTAAGACAGTTAAGAGGTGTTTGCTTGATTAGGGTATTTATAAGGTATTCACAATCACAGTAGACAATGCTAGTTCTAATGATGTTGGGATAAGCTATCTCAAGACTCGACTAGCAAGTTGGAAGGAAAGTGTATTGGATGGTGATTTTCTACACATGAGATGTTGTGCACATATTTTGAGTTTAATTATGAAAGAGGGGTTATAGGATATGGATGACTTCATATTTAGAATACATTCAACAGTGAGGTATGCGAGGTCTTCTCCAGCAAGGTTACGAAGATTTAAGGGGTGTATGGAGAAAGAAAAAATTGAAAGTAAAAGTCATTTGGTTCTGGATGTAGAAACCTGGTGGAACTGTACATACTTGATATTGGAAATGGCATTAAAATTTTAGAAAGCTTTTGAGTTGTTGGCAATGAAAGATAGTAAGTATGCAGATGAGCTTACTAGTGGTGATAGGTCACGGGGTTTGCCTATGAGTACTGATTGGGAGTATGCTCCATACTTGTTACCTTTCTTGAAAGTATTTTATGATGTTACTCTACATGTCTCTGGGTCTCTTTATGTTAATGGTAATGCATACATGTGAGAGATTTTCGGCGTTGGGTTGAAGATTTCAACATAGTGTAAAAGTCATGATCTTGGCTTACGTAATATGGCTGCACGGATGAAAGTAAAATATGATAAGTATTGGTCAAATGTTGATAATATTAACATTATGTTATTCATTGCAGAGGTACTGGATCCTAGGCACAAGTTATAATATGTGGACTAGGTAAGTAATGAGTCATATGATGTTGTTGTAGCTGATAAGTTAATGAGAAAAGTGAAGGAAACTTTGTTGTCTTTATTTGAGCAATATAGTTTGCTTATGGTGGATGACAATGCGCAGCCAAGTGAGAAATCCTAAGTTCCAATTGACATTGATGTGCATGATGAAATGTTGATAATGAGGACTTCGTGAGGGTTATGTATAATGAGAAAAAGGCTGCAAGGAAAGCTATTTAGCATAAAATAGAGTTGGATAAGTATTTAGTGGACAATTGTGAGGATGACAAAGACAAATCTTGAAATGTTGAAAGACTAATTTAACAAAATATGTTGTTCTCTCTATGATAGCACGATATGTATTGGCTATGCCTGTTTCAACTATTGCATCTGAGTTAGCTTTTAGTACGGGGGATCGTGTATTAGATCCATTTCGTAGCTCCCTTACTACTAAGATGGTGGAGGCTCTTATTTGTACACAAGATTAGATTAGAAATACGCATGGACCATTGACCATTGAGGAAAGATTGGAAGAATTATCTAAAATTGAGTCGGGTAACATTTTTTGTTAACTTTCAGTTATAATTATAGTTTTTCCATCATTATTTATGATTTTAACTAACTTGTTTGTCCAACTTTGTGTAGAGTTTTCGTCTTCGGGATTGGAAACTAGTCTAACTCATCTTGATGATTGAAGGGTATTCAAAAATTAAAATATATGAGGTATATTGTCATTGATGATTAAATGGTGTAAGTATTTTGGTTTTGTCAACTTATTCATTCGGATTGGTGCACAATCTATTTAGTTCCACTTTAAAGGTGTTCACAACACAATCGCAGTGATCACAACATGTCTGACAGATTTTATTTTAACATTCATGCATATCGCACCTGCCTTAATTAAATGTGATTATATTTCTAGTTGTGGAAAGATTTTTGTGGAAATTATTTATTATGTGAGCTGGAAAAGATTTTATTTAATTATGATTTCAAGAATCCTTTTCCTAAAAGAAGATTATGATTTTAAGAATTCTTTCCTTATAAGGAGATTATAGATTAAAGAATTCTTTCCTATAAGGGAGTCTAGGATCTCAAGAAGGAAGCCATATTATTTACCTCCATTATTCTCTGAATATTTTCTTTGAGGTTGTTTAGTTTTTGTAGGTTTCCGATATGCTTTGGTAGGCTTTGAATTACCGTGTTTTATCTCTCACTACATGAGTTGATTTTGGAATGTTGTTCCATGTTGAGATCTGGAGGTGTTTGAGCTACTGTTGCTGAAGTAATTCGTCATTCTTGAAATTTGAAAAGAGCTAAAGTGCGACCTAGTGGTCCCGTGGAGGAAAAGCTAGACTATGAAGATTTGAGGTTCAACCAAAGAGCGAAGATTGAAGTGTTGTCCAAACAGGGAGTTTTCTGATACTTATTCTTGTCTTTGTAATTGAACACATAATTATTTCATAGTGGATTAGCTTCTGTCACGGCTCCATCTTACCGGAGGCACTGCTGGGAACTCATCCCACTCTTCGTGACTCTAAGGAATATCTCCCCCCCCCCCCCCCCCCAGGGATTTCTTTTGCCTCCCCTACCACTCGAACCCAAGACCAAGGGGCTATAGTCAATTGGGAAGCATGGTGAGTACCATCAAGCTAAAAGAAATCCCTTAAGGGGGAGGGGGGGAGGGCGGGGAGGGAGATAGTCCTTAGAGTCACGAAGAGTAGGATGAGTTCCCGGCCGTGCCTCCAGTAAGATGGGGCCGTGACAATAAAAAGCCCCCCACCCCCCCCCCCCCCCCTTAAGGGATTTCTTTTAGCCTGATGGTACTCACCATGCTTCCCAATTGACTATCGTCCCTTGGTCTTGGGTTCGAGTGGTGGGGGAGGCGAAAGAAATCCCTTAAAAGAGGGGGGGGGGGGGAGATATTCCTTAGAGTCACGAAGAGTGGGATAAGTTCCCGGCTGTGCCTCCGGTAAGATGGGGTCGTGATAGCTTCTTCTGGACTTGGTCCCATCGATGTAGGCATGTTGCCGAACCATGTAAAATTGAGTTGTGTGCTTTATTTTATGTTGTGGATGGTTTATATGTTTAATCATTAGTTTAGCAACTCATTAAGCACAACATGAACAAGTAATCTTAATTCCGCATAAGTTTTAATCCACATGATAAGGGTTTAAAACTTTCAAATGGTTTAGGGTTTAGTTGGTTATGCAGGTTAAATTATTTGAACTATTGTTATGTTTATTTGTTGTGAATTGATTTTCAATTAAGATATATTGCAGTGGCTTCTGTTAAGGTTAATATTTGGTCTAAGTACAAACAGATAGGCAAGGGAGATGATTATCGTTTTAAATGTTTTGAACTATTTTTTATGTTTATTTGTTGTGAACTGATTTTCAATTTAGATATACTGCATTTGCCTCTGCTTGTCTGGGAGAAGAAAAGAAGAGGAAAGAATGTGTTTTGTGTTCATTTTCTATGTCATGTATGCTAGAGTCCCACACTAATGAAGTCTACAATTTTGACAAGGCTAGTCATACGATAGGTAACTTTTTACTATGGGCTTAAGCTTTGAGGTTAGACTTGTTAATAATATATTTGTGAAAGGTGCAAATATTCTATACTTTATGTAGTTAAAAGGGAATTTAGAAGGGAGACAAGCTCCACCTGTTTTGCACCACCATGCTTATATCTTTTACTAAATTTCAATTTTCTACTGCATTGATATTTTTTGGAGAGTTGCTTTGAATTTGGGTCAATATTTCCTTGTAGTTAATTAATTTTTCGGTGGACCATCTTTTGCTTTGAATTTCTATTTTTTGGAGAGTTGTTAACTACAAGTTTACTGCACATGCAGATGCAGATGCATGCTTGAATTGTTGTGCTTATTCAGTAGCACTGTAGCAAATTGAAGAAGTTTGGACTTTGGAGATTTGAATTTTGAAGTAGGGTGTTTTAACTTTTAAGATGGTTGAAGAAGACTTTTTTTATTTGCAAATGTTTTCACTTTTTAATTATGTTAATGTTTTTATTGATGAGTATTGAGTAATGTATAATTGAATACTTTATGTTTTTATTTCATATTCTGGATTCAGCATTTGCAAATAGGTAATTTAATGTGTTTTTCACACAAAGAATACAACAACAATACCCAAATAAGATAAAAATACAACATGAAATTATATATAAAATAATAAATATCGAATTTAGGGACTTAAATGTAAAAAATGTAGAATTTAGGGTTGAATTCAAAAACCGATTAACCGGATAACTGAACTGAATATTCGGTTCTGTTTAAATTCAATTTATACCATAAACCAGTCCGATTTTACCTTTTTGCCTAAACCGAATAACTAATTCGGTTACAGTTTACCCCATTCATTCGGTTAACCAGATCATCCCACCCCTACACTTAGTAGCCAACCAAAAGAAGTGCTTTTTTGGGCAATGAAAACTGGAGTATCTCGGCTGCATTATCTCGATCGAAAGGGTTGCGGTAGATCCATCAAAAATAGAAAGTATCAATAGTTGGCCAATTCGAAGAGATTTTTTTTCTTTTGTTGTTTTTTTGGATTAATGAGATATTATCGCAGATTTGTCAGGGGTTACAACATAGTAGTGCTTCCTCTTACATAACTATTAAAGAAAGACTCATTTTCATGGAACGATGCTGCTCAGGAAGCCTTTGAAGCCTTGAAACTGATCCTAACCAGCGTGCCTATGTTAGTCATGCCTGACTTTTCAAACAGTTCGTGATCGAGATTTATACGTCGAGGATTGGATTAGGGGTTGTCCTTATGCAAGAAGAAAGACCCTTAGCTTTCTTGAGTAAAGGTTTGTCATTAAGATTGAAATTAAAGTCTGTTTACGAACGAGAATTGATGGCAGTGGTATTACCGATATAAAAGTGGTGACATTACTTGCTTGGGAGGCATTTCATCATTAGAACAGACCAGCGGAGTTTACAATTTTTGACAGAGCAGAGGTTATTGGGAGAGGACCAGCCAAAATGGGTGATCAAGCTAGTAGGACTAAACTTTGAGACACTATACTGGCGGAGACTTGAAAACAAGGTCGCAAATGCTCTGTCCAAATGTTATGAAGCTGCCGAAAATAATTCCTTATCAGTTGGGTGTCTCAATGGCTTAAAGGAATTAGAAGAAGCTATACAAAATGATGAAAAATTGCAGCAAATTTCTCAACAACTCTTCACAGAACCACAGAGCCATCCTCCTTTTAAATTAATTGGGCGCCTCCTGATTTATTATAATCGACTTGTTGTACCAAGCAAAGGCCCCCATATTCAGAAGTTGTTGCACGATTTTCATTCATCACCCATTAGAGGGCACTCCAAATTCTTTCGCACACACAAGCACCTTATGAATGTAGTTGATTGGAGGGGTATGAAGAAAGATATTCATGCCTATGTCGAAGCATGTATAGTGTGTCAACAAAGTAAGTGTGATGCTCTAAGTCCAATAGGTTTTCTACAACCCTTTCCTATTCCTGTTTAAGTCTAGGAAGACATTTCAATGGATTTTGTGATAAGGCTACCCAAGGCGCAAAATGATGATACTATGTTGGTGGTCGTTGATCGGCTTACGAAGTATAGTCATTTTTTAATGCTGAAACATCCTTATACAATTAAGGAAGTAGCTACTTTGTTAATTAAAGAAGTGGTTCGATTGCATGGTTTTCCGAAGACTATTATTTCAAATCTGGACAGAATTTTCATGAGCCACTTTTGGGGGGAATTGTTCAAACAATCCGGAACGAAACTTCATATGAGTTTAGCATATCACCCTTAGACGGATGGTCAAACCGAGGTGGTAAATCGATGTTTGGAAACCTACTTGCATTGTTTTGTAGGAAATCAGCCACAACATAAGACTAGGTGGATTCTGTGGACCGAATTCCAGTTCAATACAACCTATAGTAGTTCTATGGGAATGAGCCCTTTTAAAGCACTCTACGAAAGAGATCCTACTACCTTGCTAAAGCACACTGATCATAGCTCCATAATGGACGAAGTAAACTACAGCTCTGGGATCGTAACAATATCCTCGTTGAGCTTAAGGACAACCTCAATAAAGCTCATAATCGTATGAGAACTTACGCAAATACAAAAAGGAGAGATGTTCAATTTGAGGTGGGAGAGTCGGCCTATTTAAAACTCCAGCCTTACCGTTTGAGATCCTTGGCCCAGAGGTAAAATGAGAAGCTTAGTCCAAGATTTTATGGTCCCTTCCGGGTTACTGAGAAAATGGGAGCTACAACCTGAAGGTTGGAGTTACATGTGATAGCCGCATTCACAACGTCTTCCATGTATCCCAATTAACGAAGAACACATCTGCACTAGCCAACGTTCAGCCTCTCCCCGCAACACTCAATGAATGACTTGGTTTTAGTTGTAGAACCTAAAGAAGTCATTAAAACCAGGAGTTTACTTAATGGAAAGCAAGAGGTCCTCATTAAGTGGAAAAGGCTGTAGCATCATGATGACACCTAGGAGGACTTTACCACATTGAACTTACAGTTTCCCTAATTCCACCTTGAGGACAAGGTGACTCTCCTTTTGGTTGGGGGGTGGGTTGGTGGGTTGTTGTTGGTTGGCGTTGTTATTGATTAAACACCTATTGTGGTCTATATTAGAAGGCGTGGGAGGGGACAACAAGGGATTATTGGTAATGCAGCAAAAAGAATGCCAAGCAAGTGAGTCAAGTGAGTGTGGATAGATGGTGGCATGAGGGTGGTTAGTTGGTAAATTATGTTATAGAGTATGTGAATGAATTGCGTAATATGTTTTCCTCAGTATTTTCATTTTATCTTCTCTGTTTTGCTTTCTAATTTTTTGTTGAATCAAAGTTGTGTTCAATTGATTATTACTTGAAATCAAATATCATCGTATTTTATTCATCTTCTTCTGGTTGTGTGAGATTATTGGTGTGTTTACTTAGAGCATCTCCAATGGTGCTCTTTATTTTGAAGAGCATCTTTCATATAAATAAAGAGTCTCTTTATTAATTTTTAAATATAAAGAACATAATTTTTATTCAAATCCAATAGACTTTTTAAATTTAATGAACATGCTCTTTATTTTAAGAAAGAGACTTAATGGGAGAGATAATTAATAAATAAAATGCATAAGAACTTGTAGTTTATTAATTAAAATTAAGATAGAGAGTGAAATTTGACTCTCTATATGTGGAGAGTCAAACTCACTCTCTAATTTATATTTTAAAGGTAAAGAGTGTAATGACTCTCTTTCTAGCTAGTATACTCATAAAATAACAGTAAAACCAACTAAATATATATAAGAAAAACTCATTTCTTAGTACAAGGATCTTACCTAAAGATACTTGAGATTGAAAATCTACTCAAAAGTACCCAAGATCTATGAATTTCCCTTGAAGAAGAATTGAAGAAATTGAGAGAATATGAAGGTGAAAGTGGCATGAAAATGGATGAAGAGTGGTTAGGGTTTCACTATTCAATCCTTGATATAACATAATATTATATATAGTTTTCCATTTTGCCCTTGCACTTTCTTTTAAATTTCATCTATGTCCTTTAGTCAATTATCATAATGCTCTCATTTTATTGCATTCTCCATAAAATTCTATCTCTTATTACTCATCATAATTTCAACTAATTTTGAGCGAAAATACTATTTTACCTTTAATAAAACTTTAAAACATTAATTTTCTTCACATTTTCTCAAAATAATTTTAATAAAAATCAACTAAGAGTATAAGGGTATAAATTAAATTACGTACCTCAATATAAGTATTATAAAAAGTATATTAAACTCTTATTTTTCTTTTGATGAATAGGTTCTTTATAACAAAAAAAAATTCGAGTGATGACAAAAGTCTTTTAAAAATACTCTTAATTGGTTTTGGGTAAATAGTTACTGTAGTTGATTGATTGCGGGATTTGAGCTTGGTGTTTGTCAGTACAATAAATAAGCGTCTTGGAATTAACACATTTATGATTAACTTTTTCTCTATTGTCACTCTCTCTTTTGTCTTCTCTTTTCTCTTTCTTTATTCATCAAATTATTTTCAGTAGATGCAAACTTATAAAATATCCAAAGTGCACAAAATAAATTGTATATTAATCTCTTCCACCGTCTCTAGTTTGCATTAGTATAAATAACATTGCATAGAAAATAGATGGCCTATCTGATATTTTGGTTTCTTAAATTCAAAAAAAAAAAAAATTATTTAAAAGAGGGAGAGAGAGAGAAGTATTAGATAAGGATTTAGATGATTCTCTCACTAGATATGACAACTTTAGAAGAAGAAAGAAGTCTTTATTTGATTGAGAATTGAAGGGTTTTGGGTAGCCAAGTTTATGAACTTCTTGTGTAGTATAAGATTTATCATATTTCATTTAAGGATAATACTTGTGTAGTATAAGATTTATCATATTTCATTTAAGGATAATATTTCATATATAAACTCTTTCATACTAAGTGTTTTAAGATGATTTGATAACTTTAAATTTAAAAAGAAATTAAATAATTAAAAGAAATTACAAGTGTGTCACATTAGTTTGTTTGTAGGAAGTAGTTTGTATAGATAGCATTACTTATTATTTAAAGACAAAGATCTAGCACATTTATAATGCATAAAAAAAAAAAAAAAAAAAATTGACTGCTTAAACAATTTTTTATGAATATATATACTGAAATTTATGCAGTAAGAAAATTATTTAAAAAAATTCAAATACTGAGAAAAATAATGTGAAAAAAAAAAAGTTAAAGATTAACTGTTAATAAATATGTGTTTATTAGGTGAAAACGGAGAAAATAAAAGAGAGGGGAAAAAAAAAAGAAAAAATTAATAAAAAATATGCTAGTATCAAGACATTTATCTCTTAAGGGGCGTTTGGTTCATGAATGTTAGATTACTGGGAATATTGAATTACTGGAAAGATAGATTACCTTGAAAGATTACTGATAGTCTTTAGAAAAATATGTTTAGCTAGTTGGTGGGTATGTTATATTAATATGTTTGGTTATGGGGAATAAATTAGTGGGTATGCTATTTAAATTATTAAATTGTCCCCCTTTTAAATATTAATATAAAATTATTTTTATTATTAATTTTTGAATAATTTTTTTAACCCCCAATATTTCAGATTTAGCCAAAACACACCCGCTTATATAAAACTTTAATTTATGATGAAATCACCCCCACCTCCTGCCGCCACCGCAAACCACCATCGGATGTCCCCGTGAGTACGTCACCGTGACCAAGAGGCTCCGCTATGGCCGTTTTTGGCCATATTGATGGCCGAAAACGGTCATATCGGGTCAAATCTAGCCGTTAACGGCCAGATCCCTGGCCATTATCGGCCAGGTCTGGACCAGATTTGGCCGTTAACGGCTATGGACCTAGCCGTTAACGGCCAGATCTATTCCGACCAGAATAGATCTGGCCGTTAACGGCCAGATCTGGTCCAGACCTGGCCGATAATGGCCAGGGATCTGGACGTTAACGGCCAGATCCCTCGGTCTGGCCCGATATGGCCATTTTCGGCCATCAATATAGCCGAAAACGGCCATATCGAAGCCTCCCGGAGCCTCCCACAGAATTTCCTTCTTTTTTAGGGACTCCAGCAATTTTCCGGCGGTGGTCCGTGGTGGTTGACCTGCTGTCGGTGTGGTGGCTGGGTGGCTGTGGTGGTGGTGGCTTGGTGGCAGTGGTGGTCTATAAATTATTTTAAATATAAGGGCATTATTGTCCAAAATTTTAATTAAACAAGGGTAAAATTGAAATAGGATATTAATGTAAATTTGTTTTAAAGTAGGGGTATTATTGTCCAAAATTTTTATTAATAAGGGATAAAATTGTAACAAAAAAAGATAACTTTGGTAATCTCAGAAAACCTAAGAAAATAGAGGTAATCAGATTACCTCTTATATTACCAATAGTAACCACTATTGATATTTGAAGATTACTGGTATCTTATATTACTTGACAACCAAACGTGGTAATCAAATAATATAAGATGACATTACCCCAATAATCACACTTAACCCCGAACCAAATGCTCCCTTAGAGTAAGAATATATTCAATTTAATATTAATCAAATTATTATTTAATCTAAAAGATAGAAATTGAAGTAAGAAACGGCGCAAAGGTTAAAAATGTCTTATTCCTCAGGTAGTTATTAGTTATTACCCAGGTTCATCCCCCTACCACCCAGGCAAATGCAAAATGTCAAATTCAAAACAGTAATTCAAGTCATTGGTTGAAACATATAATAATAATAATAATAATAATATAAACACAAATCACCTTAATTTCATGACCTCCACCATCACAATATTCAATGGCTGGCCTTGCATCCTTTTCCCTTACTTATCTACCAAAGTAGACTCTGCAAAGTTGTTGAAATTACATAAAACTTTATCTGTTACAAAATTACAATGTATCAAATCCTAAGAGCCTACACCATGTCTTGCTGTAAAAGAAAATCAAGAAGATTTTGTCCTATCTTTTTATTAATTAATATGTACATACTTTTCGTTGCAATTAGCAAATAAAAGAAAAGGCAAACCAAAAATGCCCATCTCCAAATGCTATTATCAGTTAAATACTTAAATCAGAGGCTTAGACGGCCTCGACGACGATTGTTCTCCTTGATCAACTTTCATATTCAAACAATTTAACGGCCCCGTAACCACCGTCAACAAATTCCTACTATTGGAATCGAACGACCCTTCTCTCTCAAACTTTACAAAATTGACAGACCCCGTCTTCGAAACAAACGGTGGAGTCCTCGACAATACCCACCGGTCCATATTACGTTTCCCTCTGTTACTGTCATCTCCTCCACTCCTATAACTACCCTTTCTGGAACTCCCTTCCCTTCCCAAAACGACACTGAAACTCTGCGTTCGCTTAATCTTACCGTTAATTAATTGCTTTCTAATCTCTGCAGGCAATCTTAATGTGTATCTCTCTACGTTCACTCCGGCTAGTAGAAGCGAATGTCCCGTCGAGTGAGACCGTGGAAACTTCAGAGACACGGCGTCGTTTCTTCTAACAGTTTCGCCTAATTGCACTTCATTGCTTCTGCTTAGCTCATCGTTCACATCAATAAAAATTTCAGAAACTGAATTGTTCTCGTTCTGATTCTGATTCTGATTCTGATTCTGATTCTGATTCTGGTTACTGTTTAAATCGTTGTTTGCATTCGTTAATCTAGCCGGCTCTTTCTGTTCGATTGTAAGGTTTGCTCGACAAACCGGACACGTAACGTGAGAACCCAGCCATAAGTCGATGCAATCAGGATGGAAGACGTGATCGCATTTCGGAATTAAACGCAGCGTTTCGTCGTCTTCAAACTCGCTTAAACACACTGCACATTCAAGAGCCCCTTTACCTAATTTGAGATCTTTAACAGCAGAGTAAATGAACGTCGGGAAAGTCCTGATCACGGCAGGATCAAGGCCACGCTTCACGGAGCCGTCATCAGCGGGTGGAGGTACAGAAATCATGGTTTCTGAGCAGTGGCGGACATAGATGGAGAACAATGTAATGAATATGAAACTGGATACAAGTATCAGAATTATAATAGCCATAGACGGATCAAAGTTTGAGTAGATTCCGAGGTTGGAGTTTGGCGGCGGCGGTGGTGCGACAGACTGTGCAGTGGCGTAACGCCACGACGCAGGGAAAAGGAGAATCCATGTGAGTGGAGGTGTGACCAGAGGGTTGAGTTGAGTTTCTCCCATGGAAGATGAAAATGAGACAAAATTGATTGCGAGTGTGAAGTTGTTAGAGACGGGAGTGATGTGGCACAGAATATAAACGAAGGAAGAGAAAGGTGTCGTGGTGGAGAAGAAAAATGAGAAGCGCCAGTGCTGACGTCATTATTAGGTGGGGTAGGGTGTGAAAGCGGGAAGGAAACGTAAGAATAGTTATGGTAATTTAATTGTGTAATTAAGTAGTGAAGTGGACGTAAGTGGTCCCGGACCTCTAATTCAGAGTCTAATTGAGAGTGACAGCTAGCTTGATTGATTTAATCTAAATTCTAGGAACCTAGAGGCTGTAGGAATTCCCTAGAATTCTCTTATTTTATAATCACTGTCCATTTCGTAACGATAACTATCCTTTTATGCTCATTTGAGGGATTAATAATTTTGTCATATTTGGTTATTTATAATAATAGACCAATTATTTTTCATTAATAACATTTTCCTTACAGTTTTTAATTTTTATTATCAATTTTTTAATTTTTTCATTCACACTAATATTATCTTTTAAAGATATTTATGTCATTGGAAGTTAATATAATTAAATAGAACCATATTCCACTTTAGATGCTTCTGTTTTTTCTAATAGAGATATAACTTACCTTTTTTTTTTTAAAAAAAAAAAATTCCATTGCATAATAATACCCCTCATCTATATTTGCACTTTTCCACTGTACTGTTAGAATTTAATTTATTTATTTGTTATGGTCCTTGACATTAAATTCACGTGGACATTTATTTTAGTTATAAAATGTATGTTATTAGTCGAAGTGGTATTTATCAATGATTTAAAACTCGACCCGTGCAATGACCCGACCCAATTGATAGACTAGTGACATCATCATGCTAACATTAGCATGATGACATAAATAAAAATACTTTAAAAATTCAATAACAATTGTTAAGCTCTCATGTGTTTTGATGTGCTAAAACTAGATTGATATCTAACAAACATGCAAAGGTATGACAAGAGTCATAATCAAAACAAAAATGCAGTTTTTCCTAGATGGTATGACCATACATGAAGATGGAACGATCGTTTCTAGTTTCATAGAGCTACCCAAATGAACGTTCCTCACATCACAACCTCGTTCTAGGTGATTGTTCATGCCTATGCCCAAAATCATGTCAAGTCGCTCGTAATGGAACGACCAAGCTACACGACTGTTCCAACTAAGTCAAAAGTCAAAGTATTCAAATTCAAGTGTCTTTGCACTTTTGACAAGTCTTGAAGACCAAGCTTTGAAGATCAAGTTGAAGTATAAGTGGTTCAAGCGAAACGATCACGTTGTACGACTGTTTCTATTCAAAGATCGTTCCTTGGGAGAACGACATTGTTTTAAAAAGCCGTTCAAGCTTCTAGAGTTTTCATGGATTTTAAGGAGCCAATGAACCGAGGTTCCATGTCGTGGAATGACCGTTCGCAATAGTGAAACGCTTATTCGTGATGGTGGAATGATCATTCCATAAACCCTAGAGTTGAGAAAAAATATATGTTATGTTGGGAACAGTCGTTCACGATGGTGGAACGCTTATTCCTCTAGGTACTACAGCTTTTCAAATGTGCATTTAATGCAGTAATAACTCTCTACTTCAAAGGGAGAGGCAAGCAATAAATAGAGTGATTTATTGCAAAGAAACAATGAGTGAGAATATTAGAAAACAAAAGTCTTATAAAAAATATTCTCACATAATCCCTTGACCTAAAAATCCAAATCATTAACACTTTTTTGTACTCTTATTGAAAACCTTTGAGAGTATTGTTCTTATTTTGTGTTTAAGCCTATCTTGAGAGAAAATCAATCACAAACTTTTATTCAAACATCTTGTCGGTAAAATCCTATAAATCTAGAGGCAAAATTCTATCAAACTCTTTAAGAGGTGAAATCCTATCAAACTGGTGTAAAGAGGCGAAATCTTGTCAAACTAGTGTAAAGGGCGCAATCCGATTCTAGTGAAACTTCAAGAAGATTTCCTTGAAGAAGTGGAAGTAGGAGGCTTGTGAATATAGTTTTGAACCACTATAAATCTCTAAGCATTTCTTCTCTTTTAGCTCATTTATTATTCCTTGCATATCTATTACTTACTTATCATTATTACTTGCTCATATTTATTGCTTCCATCTATAGCTCACCATTGTTTATGTTTGTTGATCATTAACATTGCACATTTATTGCTTATCATTATTGATGATACTTGTTTATAACTTGTATGTTAGGGAAAGTTTTTATACCGTATTTATTTTTATTGATTCTTATTCATCTCCCTCTAGAAATATTTGTCATATTTGGATTTCACAACAATCCTAAGATCAAAGTTTACAATTGATTACAAATTCAATAACAAAATTCATAAACCAACTGGATTCATAAACAATAAGCACAACGAAGAGAATGATCAAAGTCAAAGAGCATAATATGTACACTTCGGCTGAATTTTCGGCCCACCACTTCTCTGCTTCTTGTTTTGTGAAATGTTCCGGACTGTAGACGAGCATTTAAACATCTAGTAATCAAGAAAACATCAACTACCCATCATGCTATTTCAAAGTAATTTCATAACAAGAGTTTTAGTCTTGTTCCCTCTTGAAAAGCAAAAGAAGTTAGTGAAGAAATTAAAAGATAAAAAGAGTATGACCATTCAAAGAAATTAAAAGATTAAAAGGCTTCATGTAGGAAAGCATTTCAAACAAATCAAAAGAAAAATGACTTTATTACGATGATTACAATGATTAAAATACCCATTTGTGCTTAATAATGAAATCATAGTGAGGCAATTAAAGAATTTATGAGATTACTAATGAAAAATCATATTTTAATTTTTCCTTACAATTTGTGCATGTTTGGAATGAATTTTGAGATTGTAAAAGTTGATATTAGCATGTGATTTATTAATTAGAGTTGATTTTTTTCTCATTTATGCTATTTAAGGGTCAAATTGTCATAAACACTTGGGGCTGATTTTGTCACTTTTCAATCATGCAAGGACCAAATGAAATTTGCCACATACACTATAAAAGGAAAGTGAAGAGTCGTGAAATGTAGCCAACCACCAAAGCTTCACTTTAATCAGATTTTGGTTGCCAATTGACGACCTTTCATCTTCCAGGCCGGCAACCGTTCGCCTCCCAACGGCCGGCCATCTCCCATTTCCAACGACCACCACCATCACGCCATCTCACGCGCCTCTTCATCTTCCCGAGTTGTTTTTGCCATTTTTCGGCAATAGCTTGGCCTCGCAAGTGATGATTCACCTTCCCCTTGGCTCTTTCCATCTTCCTTAGGCTGATTCCAAAGTTTAGCCGTTTTTCGACGAGTTTCACCACTCTCTATTTCATGACTCTTTTACTTCCACGCTGGATTTTGCTCTTTTTTATGGTGTGATAGCTCGTACTTCCATGCTAGATTTTGCTCCTTTTATGGGGCAATAGCTCAGCCTCCCAAGCGACAATTCACCTTCCCCTTGGCTCTTTCCATCTTCCCCAAGCTGATTCCACCGAAGTTTAGCCGTTTTTCAAAAAGTTTCACCACTCTCCATTTCATGACTCTTCGACTTCCACGTCGGATTTTGCTCCTTTTATGGCAACGTTGAACCTTCCCAGCTCTAGTGCTACCTCCTAGTACCTTCGGGTCATCTATCATTATGGATCAATGTATTTATCACAAGGGTAGTGGGAGTAAAACCATCTTTTTGGTTTTATATGTAGATGGTATTTTGCTTGTAACCAATGATATAAGGTTGCCGCGTAAGGTGAAATAATTTCTCTCTAAACATTTTGATATGAAAGATATAGGCGAGGCGTCTTATGTCGTTGGCATTAAGATTCATAGAGGTCCTACGGTATCTTGGGTTTGTCTCCAGAAGCTTAAATCAATATGGTTCTTGAGAGATTTCGGATGAAAGGTTGTTAACCTAGTGTAGTGCCTATTGTGAAAGGTGACATATTCAATTTGAATCAATGTCCTATGAATGACTTTGAACGGGAATAGATGAAAGACATTCCTTATGCTTTAGTTACTGGAAGCCTAATGTATGGTCAGTTCCATACTAGACCGGACATTGTTTTTGCAATTAGAATGTTAGGAATGTATCAAAGTAATCTGGAATTGGAACACTGGAAAGTTCCAAAGAAGGTCATGAGGTATCTTCAAGGGACTAAGGATTGCTTTGATACCACATGTAAACTTATGCATTTAAATGTTTACAAAATCATAGATCAAGAATTTAGCGAAAGCGAAAAATAATATGTTACTAACCTCCAACCATAGCGGGATATCCAAAACTAAATGTCTTTATGAGATCTAATTCAAAAGCAATTCTTAGCGATGGATATAGGGTGTCAAAATTGTATGAATCAGGGACCTATATCAATTTTATTTATAGACTTCTTTCTACCAAGGAAATAACCGTTTAAAAATCCTTCATAAGAAATTGTTTCATGAATAGTGGCCACTGTACAGGTACCAATAAATACCACTTCAACTAATAACAAACATTTTATAACTGAAATAAATGTCCCCTTGGATTAAATGTCAAGGACCATAACAAATATATTAATTAAATTCTAACATTTCTCCCACTTGCTCCGAACATTTATGATTTTAGATGAGCATCTCCAAAGGACTCTTTATATGACTCAAACTCTTTATTATAAAGAGTTTATCCATAAAAACAAGAGTTCAACATACTCTTTATTCTTTAAATATAAATTAAAGAGTGAGTTTGGCTCTCCACAACTAGAGAGTCAAATTTCACCCTCTATCATAATTTTAATTAATAAATTATAAGTTTCTATGCATTTTATTTATTAATTTTCTCTCCTATTTAGTCTCTTTCTTGAAAAAACATTTTTCCTCCCCACAACGGTCTTTTGAGTTGTCTATACATTCATGCTCTATTTTCTTTTCTCTAAAACATGAATTTTCAAGTTGGTGGTGATGGAAATTTGTATATTGGTTCCACTAAAAATCCTCAATTTTCAACCCAACTTTCAAACTCTGATGATATATCTATTTTCACCAATACTAAAAATCTTATTTATCTACTCCAATTGAATCCAACTCTAAAAGATCATGTGGCGGCAACTTTACTGCAGAAGAGGATCTTCTCATCGTGTCAACATGGCTTAACACCAGTTTAGATGTTGTGCAAGGAAATGAAAAGAAACACAAAACATATTGGGCATGATTGTGGGAGTACTTCCACAAATACAAAACTTTTGAATCTGAATGTACACAAGTTTCTTTGATGAACCATTGGTCAACAAGTCAATTAGCTACAAATTAATTTTGTGGATGCTATGCTCAAATTGAATCAAGAAACCAAAGTGGCGTCAAGGAGCAAGACAAGGTATTTGCTATTTTATATTTTAGAAATATATTTATATTACTGCATGCTTTTTTAGTTTCTATTTTTTTTTTTTTTCTTTTCTAGATTGCTAATGCAAAATTCCTATACCAAGAACTAAATAAAGGTACATTCCATTTGAGCATTGTTGGAATATATTGAGACTTTAACCGAAATGGAAGGAAGATTTCTAAACAAAAAAACCGATAAAAAAGAAAGACAAAAGTCCTACTCCTACATTAGAGACTCAGGTGAATTTTGGAGATGACAACATTACAAGTCCTGCTTTGTGGACATAGAGAGACCACCTGGAAGGAAAGCTGAAAAAGATAGAAAGAAAAAGAAGGGCAAAGATACGAAAAATGACTCAACAGGTTCATATGTGAATTTATTACAAGAAATGAGAGAGGAAAAAAGGCAATTCAATGAAATGAAATTAGAATTATTTGAAAAGGCATATATTCAAGGACAAGAGAGACTTGCTAATGAGCAAGAAAAGCTGCGATTAGAACAAATGAAGGAGGATGAAAGGATAATGGCTATAGATCTAGCTAGGATGCCTCAAATGCTTGCAAATTTTTATATTCAACGTCAAAAGGGAATCATTGAAAGGAGATCTAAAAATGACTAAATTTTAGTTTTTCTATTGAGTTTTTTTTTTTTTAAATAATATGTCAATGTTGTCATTACTAAAAAGAGAGTTTTTGTAAGGAAAATCATTACTTGTTGTGCTTATTAGTAAAAAAAAAAAATGTCAATTTCAGTGGTTGAAGCTCTATTGCCGTTGTGGTGTGTTGAAGTGAAGGCTTGAAGCGGCATCACATTGGGAGTTATTTGAATGATGTCATTTTTGGGTTTGGCTAAGTTGGATCTTGACTGTTGATCCAACACTAATCCAACGGCTGAAATCATCAACTCTGGTCAACGGTATAAAAGCAGCCCAAACGGTAGATTCACATGATTGACGCTTTCTCTCTTGTTGAATCAAAATCATTTTCTACTAGGTTTTGAAGTTTTGTGTTCTGAAATCATTGTAACTTGTGAGGTTTTGAGTGATTAGGTCTTATTCATTTAGTAAGGGTCTTATTGCTCTTAATCTAGGGATTCCTGGGTGAGTTTCTCTAGGGCTCAAGTTGCAGGTAGATTTATGTTTAAAAGGAAAAGGGTTTAATAGACCTGTTAAAGGGTTGTAATCGTTGAATCTTACCATAATAATAGTACAGTGAGCTCTCCCGTTTCCGAAGCTCAATGTAGATGTAGCTTATCCAAATCTTGGATAAGTGAACCACGGTAAATCTTTGTGTTCTTGTTCTTGATATGTTGAATTGTGTGTGTGTGTGTATGGGTTAGTTTGTTTGGATTATTCATAATAGTGGTATCAGAGCAATTGCTGTCTAGATTGGGTTTCTCTGAGTCTCAAATTCGATTTGATAGATTTCTAGAGTTCTAAGGTTTGTCAAAATTTGGGGCTTTCTCAATTTTGGTAGTCCTCGATCACAATAGGAGTCTATAGATTTGAAATGTAAAAGGAACATTTTCAATTTGACAATTTCGAGAAAAAATCTAGGGTTTACCCAATCTTGGAAGGTAAAGAACAATTCTTTGTTCGTAGCTTTGTCAATCCATACTATCAACCCGACAAACACCATACCATGATAACCACTACCACTCGAATGGAGATCGCCCAATATGATGGGAAGATCGGCTTCGGTAGTTGGAAGAATAAGAAGATGAAGATGAAGACAATTCTTTCTCACAACAAGGTTGCTCTCGCACTGGAAAAAGATGTTAAGAAGTGGTCTGAAGAGAAATTAAAGAAGAAGGAGGAGATTGACGAGGAGGCATACAACCTGATCGTGATGAATCTCTTAGACGGTGCACTGAGAAAGGTAGATGGACTTGAAAATCCTCTTCCATTGTGAGGTAAGCTCGAATCCTTGTATGCTTTGCAATCTGCACCGAATCTTGCATTCCTTAAAGGTGCTTTATTCTCGTATAAAATGGATAGTTCTAGGTCTACAGATGACAACTTAGATGAAATTCTGAAAATGACCTTGATTCTGAAAGGCACAGATTAAGCAGTAGGAGAAACTAGCCTTGCAATGATATTATTGAACTCTTTGACTAATGACTACCAAGTAGTCAAGAATGCGTTATAGTACTTTGGTACTGTATCAAGCTTAGACCTAATCATAGCATGACTTAAAGCTAGGGAGTTAGAACTGAAAGTCCAAAAGAGAAGTGGTAGCAACTTGTTTGTAAAAAGGAGACCTGAATCTAGCCAATTTGGAAAGGGAAACCAGTATAATTAGGGTAATTAGGGGTCCAAAAACAAGAAAAAAGGTAAGGGAAACAATAAACCAAAGACAGAAACTAGGAAATGCTTTTACTATAATAAAGCTGGTCACCTAAAGAAAAACTGTTTTGAATGGATTAAGAAACAAAGACAGGGAAACACTGAGAGAAACCTAGCTTCAACCAAAAGCCTAATAGAAGCATCTGAGGTCCTTACAGCGTCAACATCAAACTATGCTAAAGAGTGGGGATTAGACTCAGGGTGCTCCTTCCATATGAACCCTAACAAGAATTGGTTTCAAGAGTTTGAAACCCATGAGAATGCAACTGTTTTTATGGGCAACAACTATACTTGTAAGGTTAAAGGTATAGGCAATATAACTCTAAGGCTTAATGGAGGGAAATTAATAAAATTGACCAATGTCAGGTTTATCCCTAAACTAAAAAGGAACCTTATCTCGTTAGGGACCTTAGATGAAGCTAGTTGCTACTATATGGCTAAAAATGGATGGTTGAATGTGTATAGAAACCAAAAATTAGTTCTAAAAGGTGAAGAAAGGAATGGTCTTTATATCCTATGTGGAAATTTCTACTCTTAATGTTTCAATACTACACTGTTTTCTACTAATCTCTCTGTGATAGAAAAATGGCATCTTAGAATATGTCATATGAGCCAGAAAGGGATGAACATTCTCAACAACTAGGGAATGTTTGGTCAGGATACTATCTCAACCCTAGATTTATGTAAGAATTGTGTTTTAGGTAAGCAACATAGGGTGATTTTCTCAAAGGGAACTCACCTAGTCACTAACTGCTTAGAGTATCTACATTTTGACTTGTGGGGACATGAGAAAATCAGGTCCCATGTTGGTAATAGCTATTTCTTGTCCATTGTTGATGACTACAGTAGGAAAGTTTGGGTCTATCTCCTAAAATCTAAGGACCAAACCCTAGCTAAGTTTAGAGATTAGAAACTGCTAATGGAGAATCAGTTAGATAACAGGGTAAAGGCCTTAAGAACTAACAATGGGTTAGAATTTTGTAATGCTGAGTTTGAAAAATTTTGTAGTGAGAAAGGTATCCTAAGACATAGAACTGTAAGGAAGGCCCTCAGCAAAATGGGGTTGCTGAGAGAATGAATAGGACCTTGTTGGAAAAGGTCAAGTGTCTATTATTCACCTCAGGATTGCCAAACACATTTTGGGGAGAAACTTTGGCTACAACAGCCTACTTAGTAAATAGAAGCCCATCAACTGATATAGATTTCAAATGCCCAAAAGAAACATGGTCTGGTAGGAAGCCTAAACTAAGCCACCTAAGGGTATTTGGCTGTGCAGCCTATGCACACACAGTGGGAGGGAAACTAGAACCTAGGTCCACCAAATGTGTATTTTTTGGGTACCAAGAAGGGACCAAAGGTTATAGATTGCGGGATAAAGAGTCACTAGGGGTTAAAATCATTGTAAGTAGGGATGTTGTATTTAATGAAGGGGTTTTCCCTTGCAAGGCTACTAAATATGATGCAAACAACCCCAATAACTCTAAAAGCCCCACAAACTCTACTAAAGTTACTCAAATTGAGGTGGAGCCTATGGCACAGCAAACTGATCCACCTTAGCTAGAAGTAGAACAACCACTAGAAGCTGAAATAGAACCAAATGGTCTTGAACGACAAGAAGAAGAAGCTGCAGAAGATACATTAGAACCCTAACATGATAAGTTGTAGCATTACCAACTTGCAAGGGACAGAACTAGGAGAGAGGTAAGGCCCCCAGCTAGATTTTCATATGTTGATTTGATTTATACTGCCTTGCTTGCAGGTACAGAACTGTAGAGGTAAGAACCTAAAATATATGAAGAGGCCATGAAGTCCAAGGATAGGAACAAGTGGAGGGTAACAAAGGAAGAGGAAATGCGCTCACTAAAGATAAACAGGACCTAGTCCTTGGTTCCCAAACCAAAGGACCAAAAACTGATATAGTGTAAGTGGTTATTTAAAGTGAAAGATGGCATTTCAGTAAGTGATCCCCCTAGGTATAAAGCTAGGTTAGTTGCTAGTAGGTATACCCAAAGAGAGGGAATAGACTTTAATGAAGTCTCTTCCCCAGTAGTAAAATATAAGACCATCAGATTGATGCTTTCCATTGTTGCCCACCACGATCTAGAATTAGAACAGTTGGATGTGACAGTTGCCTTCTTACATGGTCACCTAGAAGAGAAAAATTACACATATCAGCCAATTGGCTTTATAGATTATGTTAGTGTATGCCCTAGGAACCAATCATGTTGTCGGTTTCAAGACATTATATCTTGTAAATGTATTATGAATAAAAGAAAGTGTTCTTATTTCACATGTTGATTGATTATTTCATTTATATTATATTTAATATTGCATGTGAAATGTCCGGATGACACAAATCTTCAGAAGATCAAATCATCGAAGAATTCCCTACGCAAGTAATGTTAATTAGGCAATAACATTGCATAGTAGGCATGCTGAATGTCTTCATTGAATATCATGTGATGGTATTAGTGTGGGTGATTATAAGAGGTATGTCACTAAGGCATTATCATGGATAAAAGGTTAGTGAACCGTTTATTGAATATGACCAATTACGATGAATCACATGGACGTTTAGAATGTGGTCAATGATGCATCGTAGGATCATGCTAGTGTACCACTAATCCTTAGACCTAAGATATCATGGTTGGATTCAACATAGGATGCATATGGTTCATATGGTGTATAAGCACAAGACTAGTCATGTCTTGTGCAATAAGCTGGTTTGGTCATATGTTATTCATATGCGAGGATAATGATGGTCAAGATGAGATCCATTAAGTCAAAATAGTCCAATCTCGAATTCCCAGATGAATGCCAATAAACATTGCAAAAGGAAAATCTCTGGCCAAAGTATAATGAATGTCAGATAAAAAGTAGTTTCATGTTGACGAGTTCCATTGTATCGATTGAAAATTCAATGAAAGATTAAGTTAAGGGTTTTGACATACAATGAACCATTCTTAATCGGATTAGATAACGGAAAGATTTTACTACATGGTATGTACGATCAGAAAAGGTTTATTGGAGTTTACACTTCATTGTGGTTTAGGGGTCATGGATCATTGCTAGACGTCTACCATAATCAATGGGAGTTTCAATTATAAGGAGTTATAACGAAACATATCGGAATCCGATATTGGGCCTAAGGTTAGATCACAATGAACCAAAATGGTCACACATAAAACCAAGCTCAATGAGAGAGAGTAATACATATCATTGATCAAATTAATGATGTTCGGATGTAAACTGTTGCATCCGAAATAATGTATTGGTGAGAAATAATTATTAATAAGGATTTATTAAATATTATTATTGAATCAATTTCAATAATGGGGACAAAAGTGCATTGATTTTATTCTAAAGAGTTAGACTAATTAATAGGATTAAAATTTGGGCTAATTATGAATTAACCATAAAACCAAGGACTTGAGATAAATGCTCTTTTCCAAGATTAATTTTAAATTGTTTGAGGACTTCCCAAGACAATTTAAAATTACACTTTGTGCCTATGGTATATAAATTAAGTATTATACCATTTTAATTTAATTGCAACAATTGAAAACAAAAGCACTCTCTCACTCTCTCGGCTTCGGCTCTCTCTCATCTTTGGCTTAGGTGGATTTCATTTTGACTTTCTTCATTCTCTTTTGAAGAATCTAGACTCCAAATTTCAACATCAAGCGTTTAATTACAAAGGAGTAGGTAATATACTATTCTTTTTGTGTTCTACCTTATGTATCCATCATCTTGATTATCATTTTCTCTCCATTTCTATGTCCAAAATGCATGAATCCCGACAGATTATAGGGTGCCTAACCATGTTTGCCTCTTGTACAAATCCTTACATGGCCTTAAACAGCCCCTTAGGTAGTGGTACAAGAGGTTTGACATCTTTATTGTGAGCATAGGATTTACTAGAAGTAAATAAGGTAGTTGCTTCTACTTTACTGTGAATGAGAACATGCCAATATATCTATTACTATATGTTGATGATATGTTGCTGGTTAGCAAGTCTAAGTCTAGAATACATGAATTGAAGAATAAACTCAGTTCTGAGTTTGACATGATGGACTTAGGAAATGCTAAGAAAATCCTAGGCATGGTCATAAACAGAGATCTAAAAAAAGGTGAGATAAAAATTAGTCAACACCCATATCTAAAGAAACTGGTAACTAAGTTTGGGATGGTTGATCTCCAAACTATTTTTTATGCCTCTAGCTAGTCACTTTGTGCTGACTAAAACCCAATGTCCCAAGACTGATGCTGAATTAACAAGGATGGAATCTGTCCCATATGCTAATGTAGTTGGATCTGTGATGTATGCCATGATAAGCACTAGGCCAGATTTATCCTTCGTTATTTCTATGTTGAGCAGATTTATGGCCAACCCTGGTAGTAAGCATTGGACTGCTTTGAAATGGGTTTTAAGATATATTAATAGCTTACTTTGTGTTGGATTAGAATTTTGTAGAAGAAATACTTCACTTGATCTGGTTGGTTTTGTAGATTCAGATTTTACAGGTGATAAAGACTCAAGGAAATCAACCACATCCTATTATTTCACCATCGATGGAAACTGCATAAGCTAGAAGTCTCAGATATAGCATATGGTAACCCTCTCATTGATTGAAACTAAGTACATAACCATTGCCGAAGTGTTAAAAGAGGCTTTGTGGCTGCAAGGAATACTATCTGAGGCAAACTTAATAGATGGGAAGGGAATTATCTACTCAGAAAGCTAGAGTTCAATCCATCTAAGTAATAACCTAGTTTATCACGAAAGGACAAAGCATGTGGATGTTTGCTTCCACTTTGTGAGAGATCTGGTCACTCAAGGAGTGATTGATTTGATAAAGATTGCCACCGAAGACAATCCAACAGACATGGGCACAAAAATTGTCACTCCTGCCAAGTTCAAGCATTGCTTTGACTTGTTGTTTGTGAAGTGGGAAGAAGTGGCAAGAGCTATGAGGGACTTGGTTGTGAGCTTGCTGCATTGAAGGGGTTTCAAGTCTTCAAGGTGGAGATTGTTGAAGTGAAGGCTTGAAACGACATCACTTTGGGAGTTATTTGAACGCTGTCGTTTTTGGGTTTGGTTGAGTTGGATCTTGACCATTGATCCAACACTAATCCAATTGCTGAAATCGTCAACTTTGGTCAACGGTATAAAAGCAGCCCAAATGGTAGATTCACGCGATTGAAGCTTTCTCTCTTGTTGAATCAAAATTGTTCTCTGCTAGGGTTTGAAGTTTTGTGTTATGAAATCATTGTAACTTGTGAGGTTTTCACTAATTAGGTCTTAGTCATTCAGTAAGGTTTTATTGCTCTTAATCTAGGGATTCCTAAGTGAGTTTCTCTAGGGTTCAAGTTGCGGATAGATTTCTGTTTAAAAGGAAAGAGTTTAATCGATCTGTTAAAGGATTGTAATCATTGAATCTTACAATAATAGTAGTGCAGTGAGCTCTCCCATTTCCGAAGCTCAATGTGGATGTAGCTTATCCAAATCTTGGATAAGTGAACCACAGTAAATCTTTGTGTTCTTGTTCTTGATTTGTTGAATTGTGTGTGTGTATGAGTTAGTTGGTTTGGATTATTCATAACATGATGGTTTTGCTTTTTAGTTTCTTTCAAGTCTGTTTCTACAATTTTCTCACTGCTCTGTTGTTTCTCTTTCAATCATGCTGTTAACTCTTGGTCAATTTTGCTCAAAACTTTATACTTAAACAGGAGAAATAAATAACATGAATCATGGTAGCAAGTCCTCTGCAAGCAAGTATTGTCTTTCATGTATCACAATGTAAGTAACTTTCTTTTAAAAAAGCCTTTTCTGCGATATTTTCTCTTTATGAATAAGCCTCAAATGTTTATTCTGGTCAACACAAGAATATTTTTCATTCAAATCGTAAATGTATACAAACTAAAAGTTTTAAAGCAAGTATTCAAATCATAAAGAATATTTTCTCTTTATGTGGTATTTTCTCTTTATGAAAGGTCGAAATTAATTATATTTAAATTATCTGAAGCAACCAGCTATCTCTTTGAATTTTATATTTATGCTTCAAGACTCAGGTAACATATATAGTGGGATTCCGATTTGAATAAAGAATCATTAAATTTATATGTTTCAAATAACATAGATGCCTCTTACCTTATAACGTTGAAATTAATTATTAAGAAAACGTTATATCTATATGCTATATATTAAATTGCATCACTCCAAAGATATTGAGAGAGAAAAGCTCAAGTCAATTTCTTATTGAGAAAAGCTCAGGCATCCATTCGAACAAAATCTTAGTTTAATATTAAAAAAAATTTTTAGGTAATTGGTAATTTTATAAAAATAAAAAAAATATACACCTAAAAAGGGGAAACCCTAAACGAAGGAAGTCTTGAAATGAACAAGGGAAAAGCTTACAAAAAGAAGCACAAAGAGCCCGGGAAAGCAAACCAAAACAAAACTTTACAAGCCTCAGGACAGCAACAAGTATTAAAATTTTTATTGAATGATTGTATAAATAATGTAGTAAACTTGTTTGATTTATGAAAAATAGTAATTTGCATTTTCTTGACCATTCAAAAAATGCCAAAAACATTCAACTCATTAATTTTTCTGGCTTTCATTATCCATATTTCAAACGAATTGGAATTACAGGTGTGCTTAGAATTGTGGTTGACCAGTTGGTATGTAATATGTATGGACCAATTTGCTACTTCTGGAATAGTAATAATATGCATAAACTATTAGGCTACTAGAGATTAGCTCTTCTCTAATATCTATATTTGGAAATTTGTAGCATTAAGAGTTAAAATTATGTTATGCAATCAACCTATAATGCAAACTGAAACAAACCAGAAACCAGAAAAACAAATAATAAACACCGGATCTTTATCGTGGTTCACTTGCCCAATTTGAGCAAGCTACATCCACGTTGAACTCTGGAAAAGGAGTTCGCTGCACTATGATTAAAGAACAACTGATAACAGTCACGATTACAAAGAACGACACCCAAGAAACCCAGATCGAACAACTCTGATCTGAACCCGTAATCTGCCCTAGGACTCCTCTAACCTGGAAATCCCTATAACAAGAACACAGTAGTTCTTCCCTTGATTGATTAACCCAAACCACTCAAGAAACCCACAGATTACACAGAAATCAGACCCAAAGAAAGAACCCTAGTTTTTCTAAGAAAAACGAAAAACTGCTCTCAAACTTTTTTTTGTGTTTGATCTACTGTTACAACAGGAAACCCTAATCCTTTTATAGTGTTGACTGGAGGCTTGATCTCAGCCGTTGGCTTTTCCTCTGAATAAGCGGTCAGGATCATCCAGGAGCTGTCTCAAAACGACACCATTCCATTAATTCAGTACGACGCCGTTTCAGCATTCACTCACAACAAATTAGTATCCAGATTTATTATTTCATGCATGTATTTCCTAACTGAAACTTTTTGCCCTAAAATTTGTATGAAAATAATTTAAAAAATCTCTATATGTCATGTTTGATATTTGTTATTTCTTGAAAATATTTGCTTTAGATTAATATTTTTAAGAAAAAATTTAGAATTTAAATTTTATAAACGACTAAAAAGTTTAAACTGATTTTCTTGTTCTACATATAATCCTTGGTTGAAGATAAGGTTTTTTTTTTGGATTACAGGAAATTATTAGGTGCTAATGATATATGTAGTTTTATTTCATAAGGGCTCCCTCAACGTTTAGGATAAATCCATATGAAAGGTAGTTGGTTAGTGTCTCAAATTAAGTCAATAAATTAAGTTATTATAGCCTAACCTCTCTCTCTCTCTCTCTCCCTATATATATATATATTGACAAATCTCAATGGAACAAGAAACTTCTGTTAATGGGAAAAACAATACACTTAATTAAGAAGACATAATAAGGCTTACTATGTAAATTTTATTTTATTTTACATAAAAAAGAAACTCTATTTATGTAACTATAAATAAGAATGCAATGCAAATGACTGAGGGTGTGGAGGTATATAAAAGGATTGAATTTTTTTTTTTTTTTAAGGATTAATAGGAAAAGGATTTTTTTTTTTTTTTTAAAATTAAGATAGATGAAATAAAAAAATATTTTTCTTAATAAGTATTGATATACAAATTGCGATTATCTAATTGTTAGGATTATAAATTCTTATTTGATATAGAATGATTAGAAATAACTTTTTTTTCTTTTAAAAATAAGTATTAATGTATAATAATAATAATAATAATAATCAATGATTATATTTTATTGTATGAGTAATTTTTATTAACAAAACCATTAAGAGTTATCCCAGTATCATCAAAACCCACTTTTATATCATAATTCACCCTATTCTAACCCTAATCTAACATTTTTATTTCATACATTTGACTACAGCTCAACCTAGTCTAACTCGGGGTATAGCCCGGTCCCGGTCGGCCAAAATGTGGTTCCACCACTAAATTTAAATAAATTACTCATTAAATTTGTACATTCAAATGTTTGGGGTTTCTTCTTCAATACTAGAAGAATAATAAATATCTGAATAGATTTCTACTTTAGCCGGAATTCAAATTTGACACTTCGTTTAGACTTTAGAGCCAAGAATTTACTAATTGGCGCTAATTTAAAATTTTCTTCCTAAAACTCGTGGCGCCTTATCAAAATCTTTTTATTGGCCCTCTTAAGTTTCACGCGGATCGTTATCCGAGTCAATCACTCTCCAACACTAACAGCCGTCCGATTCACTCTTCAACCCCGAAAATCTCCCTCTCAAAAAGTTTCGAAACCCCAACCAAAATTTTAACAACTTCCCGCCTCTCTCCTTTCTCGTCTACAAATACCCCAAACACTCAAATTCCCAACTCACAAGATCGCAATTTTCCTTCTTCTACTTTCTCGAGAAATAAACAAACACCTCAATCTTCAAAACTTTAATCCAATGGCCCGTACAAAGCAAACCGCCCGCAAGTCCACCGGAGGCAAAGCTCCAAGAAAACAACTGGCCACAAAGGCCGCCAGAAAGTCAGCTCCAGCCACCGGCGGAGTGAAAAAGCCTCATAGGTTCCGTCCGGGGACGGTGGCTCTCCGAGAAATTAGAAAGTATCAGAAGAGCACTGAGCTTCTCATTAGGAAGCTGCCGTTTCAGAGGCTGGTGAGGGAAATCGCTCAGGATTTCAAGACTGATCTGAGGTTCCAGAGCAGCGCCGTGGCGGCTCTTCAGGAGGCGGCGGAGGCGTACTTGGTGGGTCTGTTTGAGGACACTAATTTGTGCGCTATTCATGCTAAGAGGGTCACCATTATGCCCAAGGATATTCAGCTAGCTCGCAGGATTAGAGGTGAAAGGGCTTAAGAGGAATGTGATTTGTGATTTGTGTTTATTTGGTGTTTTTAAACTTGGGGTTTGTGGGTAGATTAGCATTAGATTTGGTTTAGTTTGTCTTGCACGCGATGTGTTTGTTAAAATTCCTGTGAAGGTTGGTTTGAGGTAATAGATCATTGCCTTTTTGTCACTTCTATTTAAGCGCTAATGAAATGGAATGGGTAAACATTGTTATTTATAACAATACATCCAGTCGATCTTCAACAATAATGAGAAGTTTCATGTCAATTCTTTATGTGATTTACAATTGGTATACAATAAATTTTTAGAAATTTTGGGGAAAAAAAATTTACATTTATAAAACTTAAGAACCTGAAAGGTAGATTTTAGTAATTTTACAACTTTCAAATTTAAAAGATCATAAAAAAAAAAAAAAAAAAAAATTTAAACCTTTTTGCATTTATAAATTTGACAAAATGTGGAATTAGTCGTTCAAGTTATTGGTCTTGGACAATCATATAGACAAAGAATAATATTATATATATATAAATTCGAAGTATAATGTTTTATAAGACGATTGAATGAATCAGCTTTAGTAAATACATAATAAATTACGTTGAAGAGTAATGTCGATCATTTTGTATGAAATATTTTATACCAACATTTTGTTAGAATTAATGTGCGAATAATCTTTGGTCAGCCATTGAGCAACGTGGAGCTACAGCATTGGGTTTCACAGGGTTGCAATGATATGAAAATCCCAATGACTGGAGCTCCAAATTAGGTGAGTATAAAATTTAATTGTTCCATTTTTTAAATGTGTTTTTTTACCTGTATTATCATTGAATCGCCCCACATACCGTATTAACAAATACTTCTTTTTGAGTTCGTTCTAGCTTTAAAATAATACATGTTCTTCCCTAGATACCAACAACAAAAGCATCAGATTGTGCCTGATTCAACCAAACAGTGAGATGCAACGCTTTGTTTTGTCTCATCATCTCTTTTCCTAATTTCTTAACTAAAGTAAACCCAAACTCCCACCTGTGCTTAGACCACAAACACCAAATTGGTGTGATTTTTGGTATATTTTATTATTGCATCTCTAATCCATTGCACCAAATATTACATCAAAGAGGCGTTTGGTTGGGGGTTATCTGAGATTACTAAGATTAAGTCATCTTATAAAATACTGGTAATCTTTAAATATTTGATTATCATGTTTTGTTGTCAAGTAATATAAGATACTGGTAATCTTCAAATACCAATAGTGATTACTATTGGTAATATTGGAGATAATCTGATTACTTCCATTTTTTTATGTATTCTAAGATTATCAGGGTTATCTTTTTCTGTTACAATTCTATCCCTTATTAATAAAATTTTAGGACAATAATGCCCTTATTTTTGAATTTATTTACATGAATATGGCTTTTATTATTTCACCCCAATTAATTAACATTTTGGACAAAATTACCTTTAAATTCAAAACAAATTACAACCCACCCAGGCCACCACCCCCACCCCCACCCACCTATCGTCGCCGTCGGAATGGTGCACGGAAGGCCGAAAATGGTCGTCGTGCGTCGATATGGCCATTTTCGGTCAGATCAATGGTTGTTAACGACCATGTCTGTGGTCGTCAACGGCAACGTCTGTGGCCGTTAACGGCCAGATCTATCACGTTTGGACATTTTCGGCTAGATCTCTGGCCAAAAATGGCCATATGGCGCACGCAGGCCATTTCCTTCCTGCCTTGCGTCGTTAGGTTGTCGGCTGCCGGCGGTCGGCAGTGGTTAGGTTGGTGGGGGTGCTTTGTTGATTTTTCAAACTTTTATTATGGGGTTGTTTTTGCTAAGTTTTGAAATGTAAGGGGGCTGTAAAAATCCAAATAATAATCAATATTAAAAAATAATATAATAATAATATTTAATTAGAGGACAATTCAGTAATTTAAATAACATACCCACCAATTTATTCCTCCCAACCAAACATATTAATAAAACATGCCTACCAATTAACCAAACATATTTTCCTAAAAATTCCTAGTATAGCGATGCTACAGACACCAAAAATGGGTATCGAAAAATTACACCGAAATACGTGACCTCTGACTCAGACATCACCACGTAGGACACGATAAAAGACTTTCGTAAATGGACGACCGTCCAACATTTTCGAACGGCCGTCCATACTTCGTGGACGGCCGTTCATTCAGGAATGGACGACGGTCCATGGCAAATATTTAAAAATAAACTAAAAATCAATGGACCACCGTCCAAATACCAGGGACGGACGTCCCTTTAATATAAACGGCCATCCAAATTATATGGACGACCGTTCAAATTAATAAGCACACTAGATGGACGCTTGTTCATCTAATGTGGACGACTGTCCCTATGAAATGGACGGTCGTCCACAATAGATGGACTGGCGTCCACTTAGTGTTAAAATATTTTTTATAAAAATTAAAAACAAAACATTGGATGGACGCCAGTCCATCTAGTATGAATGGCTGTCCCTTTTATAGAGACGGTCGTCCATAATAGATGGACTGACATCCATAAGCAATACGAATTTTTTTTTCAAAAATGAAAACAAAAAAAAAAGATGGACTGGTGTCCATATCGCTGTAAAATTTTTAAAATTTCAACTTCAGCTACATCTTCTTCACACCTTTTATCAAGCTCTCGTTCTCTATCTCGTCTCTCTTCTTATCAACTATGTGGGTTTGATACCATTCTCATGTCCCAGTAACTGCAAGTCTGCAACAACGTTAATGTCAAGAGAAGACATGTTGGTGCCGGTGACAAGTGCATGGTTGTCGGGACGGCATCAAAGGCTGAAACCAAGAAGAAAAGTGTGTTTGAGATTCAAACACTCACAAACTGGTTGTTGAAGCAGGAACAAGCTGGCGTTATTGATGCAGAGCTCACTATTGTGCTTTCAAGCATCTCTACGGCTTGTAAGCAGATAGCTTCTTTGGTTCAAAGAGCCAGCATTTCCAACTTGACTGGCGTTCAAGGTGCTGTCAACGTTCAAGGGGAGGACCAGAAGAAGCTTGATGTTGTTTCAAATGAGGTTGGTAGGGCTTGCATTGGGAGTTAATCATCTTGACTGCATATAACAAGTCAGACTCTACCCAAAGGTTCCGAATGCCCATTCGCGAAGCCATCTCCACCATATGGCAGATTGCATAAAGTTTCACTTTCCAAATCTCTCTCCACTCAACCGTCTTCCGGAAAGCCCAAAGAGGATGGCCGAAAAAGTCCCGTGCTATCGCAGCCGCAGCAGCCTCTATTGCTACTGAACTATCTGTGTTCACTTTTGTTTCCAAAGGGTTCGAAGAAGAGTAAGATTCAGCCATTTATGGCTGAGCAGGGTGACCGTGCATTACCCAAAACGGAGTGCAAAAAGAGTCCATAACTCTCAGTTTAATCTGAGAGGAAACCGAATGCAGTCTTAGTTTGACTTCCCTTACAATTTTCCAAAACGACAT
Organism: Pistacia vera; assembly: GCF_008641045.1. Taxonomy (NCBI): domain Eukaryota; kingdom Viridiplantae; phylum Streptophyta; class Magnoliopsida; order Sapindales; family Anacardiaceae; genus Pistacia; species Pistacia vera. The sequence continues at coordinate 49,662 of NW_022196560.1, read as the reverse complement.
TCTGCTTACTGATTACATGCAGTCTCAGTTTAACTCTTTAATATATATCTACAAAATTGTGTATGTTTAAGTTGGTAGAACAAATGAGATGGACTGCCGTCCGCATGAGATGGAAGGTCGTCCACATGAGATGGACTCCCATCATCTCGTGTGGACGGGAGTCCATTATTTTTTATTTTTTTTTTAAATTACTTTTTATGGACCCTCGTCCATTCCACTATGAACGGTCGTCCAAAAAGTATGAACGACCGTCCAAAATCATTGGACGGCTGTCCATTTAAGTCAGTGTTCTATCGTCTAACGTGGCAACGTCTACGTATTTCTGTGCAACTGTTCGATACCAATCTTTTGGTGGATATAGCATTTTTGTTCCTAGTAATCTTCAAGGTAATCTATCTTTCCAGTAATCCAACATTCCTAGTAATCCAACATTCCCTGAACCAAAAGCCTCCCAAAAGATTATTCTTTTTTTTTTTTCTTTCTATTAACAATCAATAATTAATATATTTAACTAATTATTTTTGTATATATTAGTTAAATATTGGGAATAATATTTTTATTAAATAATAATAACTTTGAAAATTTTACAAATTTAATAAAATTAAGTATTTATTTAATCAAATAAACATTACATTTAATATAAAAAAATTACATACCAAAAAAAAAAAAAAAAAAAAAAAAAAAAAAAAAAAACAACAACAACACAAAAGTAAAATTCCATATTGATAATAATTTAATTTTCTGAATTAGTATATTCTTTCTACAAATGATCAATTAATGTATTTCGAAGAGCATGGTGAGCCTCTGTATCCTTGATTTTTCTATGTCGAGCAAGAAAATTTTGAAATCGGACATTTTGAAATCGGATTTGAATTCCATAACTGATCCAAGCCTGCATGAGTTTTTTCAAAATGAGCAAATTAAGAATTATGCAAAAAAGAGTTCAACAATAAGGTCAATGATCTCAAAATAGTTCTAGTTCTTTCCAATATTTTGATGATCTTAGAGGATCCGAAATTAATCTACCGGAATACTAAATTGTTATTTTAGTTTATGTTGTATTTTCTTTTAATTTTAGTGTTTTTAAATTAGTGTTATTTTTATTTTGAGTTATTATAGTTTAATATTTGCATTGAATAAAATTTTGTTTTTCATTTTTTATCATTTTTTGAATTATATAATTATTATGAATTTATTATTATAAATAATAATCAAATTAACATAGATACAAATAACAAAAGTAAGAAAATAAAATATAATTTATAGTAGATGAATAGTGCTACACCAAATTGGTGTGAATGAATAGTGTCGTACCAAATTTGGTGTGAGTGACACTGTTCACTTACACCAATTTGGTGTAGTTTTTGGTGTTGGGTTGAAACACATTTTTCACACTATTTTGGTGTTGGCGTTGGGTTGGAGATGCCTTAATAGTGTCATGTCAAATTTGGAGTAACATTATTCATCCATACCAATTTGGTGTGACACTATTCATCTACTATAAAACATGTTTTATTTTTTTAATTTTTGTTATTTATATTTATGTTAATTTGATTATTATTTATAATAATAAATTTATAATAATTATATAATTCAAAAAATGATGAAAAATTAAAAAGAAAATTTTATTCAATGTAAATATTAAACTACAATAATTCAAAATAAAAATTAACACTAATTTAAAAACAGTAAAATTAAAAGAAAATACAACATAAACTAAAATAATAATGACATTAATGTGTTGGAGACATCTCATCTGTTGGTATGAATATCTTCGAGACGGTATGAGCTTGATAGCTAATACATTTTGTCTTTTAGACACTTGTTAAGCTGACATCAGCATGACCTTTTAGGCATAATAACATACAAATTATTAATTTCAACAAACAATCAATTTAACTCATTCAAACACATTAGATTTTTGAATATTTACATGCAAATTACCGTTAATTATAAACTTATAATGCATAATCATGTGATTTAACAGTTTAATTACATTTAATTTCTTACTATATTATCTCTATACTTTTTATATCAATTTGTATAAAAAAAAAATTGAATAAATAATTTGTGAGTACAATAGTTATTATTGTTTTGCTAAATTCAGCTTAGTGTGAAATACGATGTATAGGTTTGAGATCTTTTAAATTGAAAAAATAATTATTTGACTAAAATTTTCAACAATGTTAACTTAAAATCTTGACTTACAATTTTCAACAATCATTTATTTAATCCAGAGGTGCAGAGTGGTAATGAATTAGAAAAATCAAATATGATTTTTTTTTTCAAGTTAAGCTTTTAAAGTTAAAATTATTAGGTGAAAGATGCAGGCCCCGTATTAATGTTTTTACTTAATCAAAAAAGTAAACGAAATAATGTATAGTCTAACTCTTCATTATTTTATTTCATAAGAAGTTGACTTCTGCTTTGTAAATAACAACTGGAATTTCTAATTCTAAGATTAATTAAAACGCTTTTGTGCCACGTATGCTAATAAAGTTTCATTTAACAAAGTTCACATACGGAACATCTTTAATTACTATCCCAACTAAATTCAGAAAAAAGAAAAAAGAAAAAAAGTTTCCTCATCTCTATTAAAACCCCAAACGTTCAACAACAATCTAAGCCTTACTCCCCCAAAAGGCACCATGCCATATTCAAGAATGGGTGCCACCAACATAGCCACCGGTGTCACCGCCGTGGAGTGCCAAAAACAAGTGCGCTCATGGAGGCTTCTCCGTTGTCTCATCCATCTCCTCGTTCCAAGTTGCAACGGAACTACTTTCATTGAAGAAAAAGAAAATTACGCTAATAATATCCACAACCATTTCCATCCAAAACCCGTCTGCACCACTTCATCCAATACAATCACCGGCACCATGTTCGGCTACCGTCGAGGCAAAGTGAGATTCTGTATCCAAACACACTCCAAATCCACCATCCCCGTTCTCCTCCTTGAACTCGCAGTTTCCACGAGTATATTAGCTAAAGAAATGCAGGGTGGGATTTTACGTATTGCTTTAGAGTGTACAAGTTTTGGATATGGTGATGATGAGTCACTTATGTCCACGCCAGTGTGGACTATGTACTGTAATGGGAGGAAAGTTGGTTATGCAGTGAAGCGCAAAATATCAAAGGCCGATATGCATGTGCTCAGGCTGATGGATTTGGTTGTTGCCGGTGCTGGTGTTATTAATGTAAAGGCACTCGATCAAGATCATGACGATGAACTCATGTACTTCAGAGCAAATTTCAAGAGAGTTCGTGGCTCATCTAATTCTGAATCTTATCATTTGATTGATCCTGATGGGAATATTAATGGTCGTCAGGAGCTTAGTGTTTTCTTTTTTCGTTCTGGGTCAGCATAGATGGCTTCATTCATTGAGGTATTGTATTTTGCAAGTGGCCTGGCGTGCAGCATTGGCGACATAAACTTTGGGATGTTTTATTATAACCCAATTTTTACACCCTTTTTTGAGCTATGCCTAATTATCTACATAGCTTTTCTTGGCTCACCACTGTTTAATTTTTTTTTTTCCCGGATAAAATTTAGGCTAGTAAATCTTAAAGTTTATGGCTTTGTAATTTACTGTGACAATTCCGGAAATGAACTGTTGAGCTTGTTTTTGTCTTACTTGAATCTTGAATGAATGTAAATATCAATGCCGGTTTGGGTGAAGATTAGCTAGCCTCGTTGACATCGTTTATTTATTTTAAGTTTTTGATAGTTTGATTTCAGCAAAAGAATTTGCATCCATCAAACATGCAAGCAAATGTGTTTTTCCATCAAGAAAATGAAAGAACATGGTTTATCATCTCCATAAAAAAAAAAAAAAAAAAAAAAAACACTAATTCTGGTGCTGGGTCGGCGGACTGCAGCCACCGTCCCCATGCCACACGCCCACCGACTTTGTGGGGCTGTGGCTCGCCTTCCAATCAGTTCAGCTGATTCCAATTTTCTGAATACCCAACAGGAAATATTGCATCTTCCAATAAAGGCTCAGACGTTAACAGAACGGCTATGTACGAAACTTTTTATTTTTGATAAAATCAAATAGTAATTTTGATGCAACTATTTGATGTTAGTAGCTATCAATTTAATTTATATAGTAATACAACAATGTCCTCCAATTATTTATGACTAACTTCAATATACCATGTCACATAGACAATACGACATTTCATATCAACAAAAAGATATACATGTGATTTCTGTAATGCTACAAAATCTGTATCTCAGAGCAATCCTCCAAATAACAATAGGGTTCAATCTTATTTTTGATATTTAGGAAATTCTTAAAGAGGAATTTATGATTTAGTTCAAGATCTATATCCTAGAGAAATTCTCAAAAAAAAAAAAAAAAATAAATAAATAAATGAATGAATAAAAAAAAAATCAGGTTCAATCTCCTTTGTCTGTGGACAATTCTTGAACAGGAGTATGGTGTAGTTAGCCAATATACATTTTGCATTAGCAAATATAAAGTGACAAGGAATAAATATATCTCCTCAATATTTAAGTTGTATATTGTCTTCCGTCTACGCATACATAAATACTCAAAATTATAAAATACATACATACACTTTTAAATATGAGTAGTGATATTTTATATTTCATTAAGTGGGTCTTTCTTTATTACATGAGCTGTTGTTGATTCCTTGTGTCGTTTTGTCAAGAATTAATGGACACAATAGAGATTATGTGATACTGTACGGCGCACATGGAATGTGGATAATCATTGATGCTACTTATTGCTACCATTCTATTGATCATTACGTATATTTTCTATTTAATTTCACATTTATATCAAAATATTAGATTTTTATAAAGGTGGCTTGGGCCCAGGTTTGAGTTAATTAAAGTTTAGTACATACCCAAATGGCTCCCATTAAAATCGTTGCTTGCAAGTATTGGAGGACACCAAAAATTATAAGCCTTAAACAATACTTCTCTTAAAACAGTTATTTCAAGTCTTTCAGGTTATGTTGGAGTCAAAAATCCAAACAAGGAGAGATATGCGTAAATAATTTCACAAAATAATAAATATTAAAACGATAATAATTTTATTTAATATAATTGAAGTAGTCATTAACACTTTTTTTTTTTTTTTTCTATTTAATTTTTCAAATCATTGTACATTACTTTGATTACAATTTGTTGATGGGGCGTTTTGCATCAACGAGAAGTACACATGATTCTAGGTGAATCTACGTAGGAGCTTGTTTAAGACTTGAAGGTTTGATGCAGAATCAATAAATGTAAGAAAACATATCGAACAACAGGGACAAAAAAAAAATTTTTAAAGTGGTTTGGATACTTAAAACAAACATAAACAAAAATCATTAAACACAAACAGGAACAAAAATAACCACACAAAATCAAACAAACAAGAAAATTTTCAAATTTTTTCCCTATCTCCAAACTTAAAATGACATTGTCCTCAATGTCATACAATAAAGAGCAAGGAATAGAGAAAAGAAAAGAGTTAAGAAATGCTATGATCATGAGTTCGTGTATTAACTTTGGGTGGCATGGTTGATCTGCTAAAGGAAGAAGGGAATATATCACTTGAATTGGTTGAAGATTGCATGGGTTGTGTTATAGTACAATGTATTTATAAAATTTATAATAAGAGAAAAACATTAAAGAGAACACAAAATTTTATACTTTTAAGATGACTTTCCATATTCCCAATACTACATAGATACATGTCCTAGTTTTTTAAAACTATGTCCAACATTTTTATCAATATCTATACCTTGGATTTGACATGTTCTATTAATTTATTATAAAAGTAGTGCATACTTTACTCTTATACTACTTGCACTAAGGATAACTAAGGCAAAATAATAATTTTTGTATCTACACCTCAATTAAGTTATAACCTTCTTATAGTAATAAAATTAGTTTGGTCCACCATTATGACTATAGAGAGGTTTTATTGCATTACTAGGGATGGGCGTGGGCCGGATCGGGGTCGGGGTCGGGGACCCTTGTCTCCCCCGGTCCTGGCTCGAAACCCGAACAGGGAATTCGAGGAATCTTCGAAATCCCCGTTTGGGGGTTTTACATCCTTGAGCCAACCTTATCATTTTCTCCAAATTATAATGTATATCATCTAAAAAGAAATTAAATTTATAATGTACATATTAAACATAATACATATACATTATATATATATATATACCACACGGATTACTAGACCTTAGAGATGCTGTCAGAAAATCATGGAGTTTATGCATGTGGGAAACTATGATAGCTGACCTAAGCGGAGCCAATTAACACAACGATCAGTCGAAATGATGGTCAAGGCCCTCCTTTTATCCCACACAAATGTACACCCACACAGCTTCTAACATCATCTAAAAGGGCTAGTGAATATTAAACAATCACATAAATAGAGAACATGAATATAAATGAAGAACATGTACAGAAATGAAAAACAAGAACATAAATGAAAACATAAATATTAAACATGCTAAAAAACATAAATTAAAAGCATATATGGGATCTTTTGCTATCTATAACATTATCAGAGTATTACAACATCCTTGAGGTTGAGGGAAAGTTAGCAATATGAAAGAAACATGGAAGAATTATAGCAAAGATGTGTAGAGAAAGTATGGGAGAGAAAAGTGAGAGAAATAAACCAAAGTTTTATAAAGTTCCTCCTCCTCCCTGAGAAGGTAAAAGACTTTATTTATAGATAAAAGGGGTACAACCACTCATAAAGGAAACATTAAATACAAGACTAACCTTTTTGACTTTTGGTTTTTTTTTTTTTTTTTTTTTAACATTAAGTAGCCTACAATTCTTGACAAAACATAAGCTTACCATACTTGACTTTTTACAAAGGATACAGGAGATATTACATTGAAATGGCAAATTACCATTTAGTCCACTCCTAGTTTACATAAAAGACACAACTATTTATTTTAGGGCACGCAGGTCTTTAATCATCTGACAAGTTGGTAACATTCCACGAGTCTTCATCCTGGAAGTCGAGACAACCCATTGATTGAATACAGTCAGCAGGGATGTGTCGGGGAAATGTATCTGGATGAGCATCTGAAGAGATGTCTGGAATCTGAGATGTTTGCTTTACAGATGTACTTGGTGCACAAATGTATTGTTGTCGCATGGATTTATGGAGATAGTAATTACGATACTGCTGAAGTTCTTCTTCTTGCACACTATCTGGCTGTGAGTCTGGATACCACCATTCTGGATAATCTGAATTGGTATCGAATTGAGTATTGATGGAATGTATGCATGTCTGTTTGGCTTGGAGTAATTTCTCAGTGTAGTCTGGAGGAAAGAGTTCCCATGGAGCATCATTGTGAAAGGATGGCTATATTGCATCTGGAATGATCTGATTTTTTTCAAAAATGATTTTTTGAATTGATCTAGTCTCAACAGGATGATTAAAAATATTATGGACGAGGTCATATGGATAAGACCGAGGAAATGTGAAATGATGCTGGGAAAAATATAGGCCATCAGACCAGATGGAGTGATGTCTGTGAAAAAACATTATAAACCATGCCATTTTGGTAGACACGGGACCTTTGTGTCGGCAAAGTTGGTGAGCAAACACAGATTTCCATTTGTCTAGGGTTTTGAACCATCGGATAAAAGTCATCAAAGAACGTAATTTAGGGGTTGAGGTTGACTGGTATTGGGAAATTATTTTCAACATATGATGGATTGGGAATTGAATAGCAATGTGGTATTGGTGTAACATATACCAAAAGAACCATAATAATTCTTCTGGAAATATGATATCAAGACCTGGAGGTAAACAAAAGATTTTTGAAAAGGGGTAATCTGGATGGACCCCTAACATATCATACATGTATTGACCACATTTTTCAATGCATTAAAGTTGGTAAGAAAACATGAGGGTGGTAGCATTTTCATCAATGGTACGCGTTTGAACAAGGTCATCGAATTCAGGAGGTACGTCTGGAGTATGGGTTGGTGAAGAGGATGATGAACAAGAACTGGACTGGGTTAATGGTTGGAACATAAAACATGGAAGAGGTTTGGATCTAGGGTTCATGAAACCAACTTGTTTAGTTTTAGGTCTGGATAAATAATCTGCAATGGTGTTGGTGTGACCTTTGATATGCTGGACGGTGAAGGAATATTTACTGAACCATTCTGCCTGGTGAAGTAACTGCTGATGTGGAACCTTTTTCTTGTGGAAAAGTAGCATTTTATCAAAAGACTTCATATCCATTTCAACAAAGAAATGATGTCCAACAAGGTGGAATTCAAACCGTTCAATGGCATTTTTGACTGTTAATACTTCCTTGAAAGTAGAATGATAATGCTGCTGGTGTGGTTTGAATTGTCCACTCTGGTATCCGCATAGATGTCGTACCTTGTCCTCATTTTGTTCAAAAAGCACTGCACCCCAATGAGTGTCACTAGCATCCGTTTGAAGAATGCGTTTCCCCAAAGAAGGTATCTTCAATGGCTATGTATGGAAGGATGCGCGCTTGAGACTCTTGACTGCATTTGTCTGCCTTTCAGACCATTCTGGAGGATTCTTCTTAAGTATCTGGGAAAGTGGAGTAGTGAAACGAGAAATGTTGGGAATGAAATAGCGCATGTAATTGGCAATTCCCATGAATTGTTGTATTTCTTTCTTGGTTGTGAGAACATCTGGGAATTTTTGCAATTCATTAGCAATATGAGACTGAAGATCATACTTTCCATCAGCAATCACCATACCAAGAAAATCAATTTTTGTTTATCCTAACTGCATTTTTTTCTCAGAGAGCATGATACCATAAGTGTGGATGATATCAACAAAGTCCTGAAGAAGACGTATATGAGATTCCTTATCTTTTGAAAAGAGAAGGATATCATCGATATAAATGAGACATGTATGCAGAAGGGGAGCAAAAATCTTCGTCATGGCTTTCTGAAACAGGGAAGAAGCGACTTTAAGTCTAAAAGGCATGATTGTCCACTGGTAGTGTTGATTGGGACTGTAGAAATCAGTCTTATGACGATCATCAAGATGAATTCCAAGTTGCCAAAATCCAGCTTTGAGATCAAATTTTGAAAACATCTTTGCATTATGGAGATTTGCAAAAAAAACTTGTCTGGAAGGCAGAGGAAATTTATCATCACGAAGAAAGAAATTCAAGAGCTGATAATTGATAACAAGTCTAAGTTTTCCTCTGGCCTGTTTTGCCCGTTTATTGACATAAAAATCTTCACATGCCCATTGAGAGTCCGTGGGTTCAATCAATCCTTGAGATAAATGCTGAGTACATTCTTGTTGTGCGAGACTGAAATGTTCTAGTAACATGCTAAAATGACTAGCTTTAGTGCGATTGATATCTTTGCTCTTGATGAATGGAAGACGGATAAAGAATTTCGAATTCTTCCATAATGGATAAGCACATTTAGTTAGAAAATCAACATGAGAATCTGCGCAAGAGCGGGAAATAAGCTGGGTCTTGATCTGCTCAATAGGATTGCCTTCAATCTGGAATAAATTAGGCTGTGTGGTCCAGGATTAGAAAAACATCTGTATCAAAAAATGCTATGATTGAAATGGGCTTAGAGTATTTGGTGGGGAAGATCTGAACTTTTGCTGTAGGTATATGACATGAGAAGGCTAATGATGGAAGGGATTGTGGTGCTTGTTGGATATGGTAGAAATAGTGACAATCATCTGAATCAGAGTACTCAGTATCAGTGGCTGCAAACTGGAAAATGGTGTCTGAAAAGGGTTATTCATCCATTGAAAACCAACTTTCAACATCATCATCAGAAAAATCGATATCTGTGAGGTGAGAAAGCTGTTGCATCATTTTGGCTGACTACTTGGGCTTGTTGGGACAATTTTTGGCAAAATGACCCAGGTGATTGCACAAATAATACCGATTAGACCGTTTGCCTTTGCGTTTCCTTTTTCGAAGGAACTTGCGGTGCTTGAAACGTCAAAATTTGCGTCTAGTCAGAGCATTAGGTGGAGAAAACATGATGCGTCTAGAATGAAACTTCTTCTTGGTAGGACAAGAACATGAGCGATCTGATTTGCATTTGATCTGCAAGTCTGGTCGTTGACAAACCTTTGTCAGTTGTTTAGAACACTTCATATAATCGTCAAAAAATTGTTTTTGAGAACAGAGCTTTTCCAGAGCAAGAATAACAAACTGATAAATTTCGCCAAGAGAAGTGGATCCAAGTTGTTTGTTCTGGGACTGCATAAGCTTGGTTGCTTCATGACTTAGGGATTCAGGAATTGATGCCAAAAAGGCTTGCTTCATGTTAGGATCATCCATACCCCTAAGTATATGATATCTTTTTACCATCTCTTTGTAATGCCTGTCAAGATCTTTCTTTTTTAGAGAACAACATCGCATCTTAAAATATTCTTCTCTGACCTGGTTCTCATAAAGGTGAGGTAATCTACAGAATTCATCATATAGGAGATACAGGGCTTGGTTAATATCTGGCATTTGGATGAACAAATTTTGTCTATACTCCTGAAGACTTATCCACCAATCACGGAGAATGCCACCAAATCTAGCTGTAAACTGCGTAAGTCTAGTAGAGACTTGGGCATTAGGTTTCAGCATCTGAAATTCATACATTCGATTTCTCCATTTGTGTGGAGGAAGATCATCGACGGTAAAACATGTGGAGCTTTGCTGAAGCTGTATAAGAGTCACGTTCAACCATAGTATGACGAGAGTGTTGATACATAGGCGGAGAGTCTGGAATGGAATCATCACCTTCAGGCATCTCATTATCGACCTCAAAAACAACAGGTGGTTTGGACAATTCAGGTTGATGGGTCATTAGTTGGGGATAAACATTAGGATGTTGATCAGAAGTATTACTATCAGAGTCAAGGTCACTTTCAAATGATTCATCAGTCGAAGGTATATCGGCTTCTGATTCTGTTTGGAACATAGATAGAGAATCTTGAGAAAGATCCGAAGCGGCAAGACGTTGCCTTTCTGCCATGTCTCTCAAAAAAGAGCTCATAAAATTGGAAGAGACGGGATTTTCTAAAGAGTCAGGGGGATTTTCTGAAGAGTCAGGATTAGCAGAAGGTTGGCGGTCTTCCATCATCATTATGTGAATTGGCGCCTTATCCTTAGATAAAGGACGATGAGGCTTAGGAGATGAAGGATCTGAGTGACTGGAAGAGAAAGAGTCAGGAATATCAGCAGATGGGGTCTACGGTCTAGCAGAATACATTTCTTGCTTCTTTTGTTCTCGTTCCAGCTTGATCTTTTCATCACGTTCTTTGTGGAGCTTGGCATATAACTGTTCAGTGTTGCCAAAATCTTGAACAGCTCCAGAAGGTATATGAGGTGAGACCAAAGGTTGGCTAATTTTTGGGAAAGGGGAAAAAGAGGGTTGTGGCCATACTGTTGTGGAGTCAAAAGGGTTTGGTACCAATGACATTTCAGGGAAAGTCTGTGGTTGTCTGAGTTTTTGCTTAAGATATTCCTGCTGAAGCGATGCCATTTGGGTTTTTAATGACTTGATTTCTGCTTCCTTCTAGAGAAACTAAGTTGAATAGCCATGAGAGGTGCTGACAATATGCATTAATTCCTAATGGAGTTGATCAATCCGGTTTTCGAGATGATGAATTTGTTTTTGTAGCCGAGAAATCAGCATAGTTTGGTTCTGAGATTGAGAGTCCACCTGATGAGCTACTAAATCCAGTTTTTGTTCAAGTCTGGTAATGGATTTAGTAGCTCATCAGGTGGACTCTTAGTCTTAGAACCAAACTATGCTGATTTCTCGGCTACAAAAACAAATTGATCATCTCCAAAACTGGATTGATCAGCTCCATCTGGAATTAATGCATATTGTCAGCACCTCTCATGGTTATTCAGCTCAGTTTCTCCAGAAGGAAGCAGAAATGAAGTCATTAAAAACCCAAATGGCATTACTTCAGCAGGAATATCTTAAGCAAAAACTCAAACAACCACAGACTTTCCCTGAAATGTCATTGGTACCAAACCCCTTTGACTCCACAACAGCATGGCCACAACCCTCTTTTTCCTCTTTCCCAAAAATTAGCTAACCTTTGGTCTCACCTCATATACCTTCTGGAGCTGTTCAAGCTTTTGGCAACACTAAACAGTTATGTGTCAAGCTCCGGAAAGAACGTGATGAAAAGATCAAGCTAGAACGAGAACAAAAGAAGCGAGAAAGGTATTCTGCTAGACCGTAGACCCATCTGCTAGACCGTAGACCCCATCTGCTGATATTCCTGACTCTTTCTCTCCCAGTCACTTAGATCCTTCATCTCCTAAGCCTTATCATCCTTTATCTAAGGATAAGGCGCCAATGCACATAATGATGATGGAAGACCGCCAACCTTCTGCTAATCCTGACTCTTCAAAAAATCTCGTCTCTTCCAATTTTATGAGTTCTTTTTTGAGAGACATGGAAGAAAGGCAACGTCTTACCGCTTCGGGTCTTTCTCAGGATTCTCTATCTATCTTCCAAACAGAATCAGAAGCCGATATACCTTCAACTGATGAATCATTTGAAAGTGACTTTGACTTTGACAGTAATACTTCTGATCAACATCCTAATGTTCATCCCCAACTGATGACCCATCAACCTGAATTGTCCAGACCACCTGTTGTTTCTGAGGTCGATGATGAGATGTCTAAAGGTGATGATTCCATTCCAGACTCTCTGCCTATGTATCGACACTCTCGTCATGCTATGGCTGAACGTGACTCTTATACAGCTTCAGCAAAGGTCCACACTTTTACCGTCAATGATCTTCCTCCACACAAATGGAGAAATCGAATGTATGAATTTCAGGCCTGGTTACAAGCTGAGATGCTGAAACCTAATGCTCAAGTCTCTACTAGACTTACGCAGTTTACAGCTAGATTTGGTGGCATTCTCCGTGATTGGTGGATAAGTCTTCAAGAGTATAGAGAAAATTTGCTCATCCAAATGCCAGATATTAACCAAGCCCTGTATCTCCTGTATGATGAATTCTGTGGATTACCTCACCTTTATGAGAACCAGGTCAAAGAAGAATATTTTAAGATGCGATATTGTTCTCTAAAAAAGAAAGATCTTGACAGGCATTACAAAGAGATGGTAAAAAGATATCATATACTTAGGGGTATGGATGATCCTAACATGAAGCAAGCCTTTTTGGCATCAATTCCTGAATCCCTAAGTCATGAAGCAACCAAGCTTATGCAGTCCCAGAACAAACAACTTGGATCCACTTCTCTTGGCGAAATTTATCAGTTTGTTATTCTTGCTCTGGAAAAGCTCTGTTCTCAAAAACAATTTTTTGACGATTATATGAAGCGTTCTAAACAACTGACAAAGGTTTGTCAACGACCAGACTTGCAGATCAAATGCAAATCAGATTGCTCATGTTCTTGTCCTACCAAAAAGAAGTTTCATTCTAGACGCATCAAGTTTTCTCCACCTAATGCTCCGACTAGACGCAAATTTTGACGTTTCAAGCACCGCAAGTTCCTTCGAAAAAGGAAACGCAAAGGCAAACGGTCTAATCGGTGTTATTTGTGCAACCGCCTGGGTCATTTTGCCAAAAATTGTCCCAACAAGCCCAAGCAGTCAGCCAAAATGATGCAATAGCTTTCTCACCTCACAGATATCGATTTTTCTGATGATGATGTGGAAAGTTGGTTTTCAATGGATGAAGAACCCTCTTTAGACACCATTTTCCAGTTTATAGCCACTGATACTGAGTTCTCTGATTCAGATGATTGTCATTATTTCTACCATATCCAACAAGTACCACAATCCCTTCCATCATTAGCCTTCTCATGTCACATACCTACAGTAAAAGTTTAGATCTTCCCCACCAAATACTCCAAGCCCATTTTAGTCATATCATTTTTTGATACAGGTGCTACTTGTACCATTATCAACCCTAAGATCCTCCCAGCCTCTCAGTGGAAACCTCATTAGGAGGTCTTCTACACGGCTAATAGTGAGACTTTCACTACTCATCTGATCAGCAAACCCATTAAAATCCAAATTTTCCCAGGATGTTTCACTTTTCATAAAATTCTTGGCTCTGATTTATCGGGCAAAGACATGGTTCTAGGTTTTGATGTTTATTGAAAACTCAATAAACTTAGAATCCTCCCTGATGGTGTTCAGTACAAGATTTTTTTCCAATCTTGGACCACATAGCCCAATTTATTCCAGATTGAAGGCAATCCTATTGAGCAGATCAAGACCCAGCTTATTTCCCGCTCTTGCGCAGATTCTCATATTGATTTTCTCACTAAATGTGCTCATCCATTATGGAAGAATTCAGAATTCTTTATCTGTCTTCCATTCATCAAGAGCGAAGATATCAATCCCACTAAAGCTAGTCATTCTGGCATGTCACCAGAACATCTCAGTCTCGCCCAACAAGAATGTACTCAGCTTTTATCTCAAGGATTGATTGAACCCACAGACTCTCAATGGGCATGTGAAGCTTTTTATGTCAATAAACGAGTAGAACAGGCTAAAGGAAAACTCAGACTTGTTATCAATTATCAGCCCTTGAATTTCTTTCTCCGTGATGATAAATTTCCTCTGCCTTCCAGACAAGTTCTTTTTGCAAATCTCTATAATGCAAAGATGTTTTCAAAATCTGATCTCAAAGCTGGATTTTGGCAACTTGGAATTCATCCTAATGATCGTCATAAGACTGCTTTCTGCATTCCTAATCAACACTACTAGTGGACAGTCATGCCTTTTGGACTTAAAGTTGCTCTTTCCTTGTTTCAGAAAGCCATGACGAAGATTTTTGCTCCCCTTCTGCATACATGTCTCATTTATATCGATGATATCCTTCTCTTTTCAAAAGATGAGGAATCTCATATACGTCTTCTTCGTGACTTTGCTGATATCATCCATACTTATGGTATCATGCTCTCTGAGAAAAAAATGCAGTTAGGACAAACAAAGATTGATTTTCTTGGTATGGTGATTACTGATGGCAAGTATGATCTTCAGCCTCATATTGCTAATGAATTGCAAAAATTCCCAGATGTTCTCACAACCAAGAAAGAAATACAACAATTCTTGGGAATTGCCAATTACATGCGTTGTTTCATTCCCAACATTTCTCATTTCACTACTCCACTTTCCCAGATGCTTAAGAAGAATCCTCCAGAGTGGTAGGAAAAGCAGACAAATGCAGTCAAGAGTCTCAAGCGCATCCTTCCATACACAGCCGTTGAAGATTCCTTCTTTGGGGAAACACATTCTTCAGACGGATGCTAGTGACACTCATTGGGGTGAAGTGCTTTTTGAACAAGAGCAGGAACTTTGTAAAACTTTGGTTTATTTCTCTCACTTTTCTCTCCCATACTTTCTCTACACATCTTTACTATAATTCTTCCATGTTTCTTTCATATTGCTAACTTTCCCTCAACCTCAAGGATGTTGTAATACTCTGATAATGTTATAGATAGCAAAAGATCCCATATATGCTTTTAATTTATGTTCTTTAACATGTTTAATATTTATGTTCTTGTTTTTCATTTCTGTACATGTTCTTCATTTATATTCATGTTCTCCATTTATGTGGTTGTTTAATAATCACTGCCCTTTTAGATGATGTTAGAAGTTGTGTGGGTGTACGTGTGTGTGGGATAAAAGGAGGGTCTTGACCATCATTTCGACCGATAGTTGTGTTGATTGATTTCGCTTAGGTCAGCTATCATAGTTTCCTACATGCATAAACTCCATGATTTTCTGACAGCATCTCTAAGGTCTAGTAATGCGTGTGGATATATATATATATCTATAATATTAAGGTATATAATATATAATATTATATATATCTATTATATTACGTATATAATATGATACATTATACATATATAACATATATATTATGTATATCAAATGATACATTATACATATATAACATATTTATTATGTATTACAAATATTTATAATGATTTATTATATTTAATCTATTATTATTTATTACCCATTTGTATATGGTTTCATAAAATATTCACACAATTATAATTTGTTACTTGTATAATTTATGGCTTCATTGATTGATTTTAAAATATTCAAATTAATATAGGATTAAATGGTTAATAATAATAATAATAATAATTATTATTATTATTATTATTATTATAATATACGGGGTGGGTCGAGGAAGTCTAGGCAGGGATAATTTGGGGTCGGGCTGAGGCGGGGTGAGACTAATCCTGTCCCCGAATTCGAACACTGATTTTCAGCCTGGGCCAAACTCGAACCTTGAACAAGGCTAGACCCGAACCTCGAACAATTCGGGAAAACTCCACCCCATTCGGGTCAGGTCGGGCCAGATCCCCGACATAGCGAGGATTATGTCCATCCTTATGTATTACCCTATTGCAACCTCGGTGGCTGCAATAGAATTAGTCAATCTTTTCTCTTTGGCAAGCGTTTCGCCACAATTCTCTTGTTCAAGTTACTAAAAAATTAGAAATATAATGTATATTACCCTATTGCGACCCCACCAAGGTCACAGTAGGGTTTGTCAATAATTTTTTTTGTTTGGTTGGAATTTTTCTACAATTTTTTCATTCAAATTTTTCTAAGAAATAAAAAAAATATATATTACCTTATTACAATCCCGGTGGCGACGCAATAGACTTTGTAAAGAATATCATTATATATAAATTTCACTTTTCAATATAACTAATGCATATTCTTTTTATCTCTTCTTCATTTCTTCTTTCCCTTTTATTTATTCATTACTTCTAACACCAATTCTTCTTTATTCTTATATTTTGTCATCATCTCTTCTTCATTTTTTAATTAATATCTTTATTTTGTGTATGTTATGTGTGATTTTGTCATAAGAGCTCGCAAATCTCGGAAGCTCGTAGAGAGATAGTTTGGCCTAGAACAAGCTTGACCTAAGAAGAAACTTGACCCAGATTCAGGTCGATTCTGAGTAAGCTCGCCATAGCGATCAACCCAAATAGCTATTCAACGAAATCAAAGATAAACTCCAATCTCAGATATTTCGGAAGGGATAAGATCAACACTATTAGCAGCGCTATCTCAGCGCATGATCACGAAGATCACGGGATTGCAAACCCACTCTGATTGCAATCTGAACTTATCTCTCCCCATTAATTATAAACTTGTATAAAAAAACCTCTAAAACGAGGGGAGAGGGATTAGCAAATTATTCTAGGCATATTACCTTATTCTTGTAATCACTTAAAAGCAATAAGATAACAGTGGCCATAGGCTCAAGTTCTAACTTGCCAAACCACTTTAAAAATCCTTTGTGTTCTTTGCATTATCATGCATATTTACATTTAATTGCTAGTTCTCTTTAATCACGTACACATCAGTTCCAGTTCCACCAAGGTCAATCGGTTCTCTTAGGTTGATGCGAATTTTGTATCAACATTTTAGTGCTAAAGGAAAAGCCTTTGCCTAAAAAACAAACAATTTCAGTGAACAACCAGTCACCTGAAATTCCCAATGGCGCGTAAAAGATCCAAAACAACCACTAGAAACCACGACAATGTGGAAGCCATCCACCAGGAGGTGAATCAGATTGTTGCTCCAAGCCGATCGCCAGTACCATTGGCGCAATAAGTCGTAAATCAAATGGGGGTAGGGACCTCTAATCCCGAGAATGGCTAGCTGATGGATATGATAAGTACATTGGTTGTACAAGTGGTGCAACAGAATGTGGTTGAGTTAAGGAATGAGCAGCAAGCCAACTAGAACCTCGACCAACCCCGTTTTACAAAGGTTACACCCACCGAGCAAAATAACTCTGCTGGAGACCAATTTGGTTCGTCGACAGAAAAGTGTGATCGTTATCCTCGACATCTTAGGGCACATTCCATTTACGAGCATGAATCTTGGGGGCAAGTTAACCCTGGGAGGCAACCAAGCAAGTAGCTCATGGGGGAAAATGAAGAAATAGGTCGTCAGAGGGATTCTCGTCATAATCAACGAAATGTCTAGCTTTAGTTTGCTGATTTTAACCCACGCCGAAGGCAAGCTCAAATGTCTCAAGCTTGCGAGGTTAGCCATACACGCCAATTTGGCAATAACTAACGTTCCGATTTTAACCAACATCGCAAGCAACGCATTGAGAAGCATGACATCACCTATTATCCCAACCATCATGACTCCACCTTGCACACGAGCGCAGAAGATAGAGCAAGCTTGCAAGCAACTGATCTCTGAGCTCATTTGTTCAAGGTAAGGCTGAATAGAGCTTACAATCAGAATCCTCCTTACAATGAGGATTTGGATCAGGTGCAAAAAATGCTCAATGATTTGAGAGCCCCCTATAACAATTTGGTGGAATAGATAGTAAGTTTTCCATTCACGGAGGAAGTCTGTCAGGCGCTGCTTTCAAAGTGCTTAAGAATAAGCTCGACGGGAAAAAAGATCCCAAAGACCACCTGGATACTTTCAACGACCTGATGGAATTACATTAGGTCTCTGACTTGGCGAAGTGTTGATTTTTTATGGTCACTTTGGTAGGAGATGCCACGAGGTGGTACAAAAGGTTGAAGGCAAACTCAATCCAATCGTGGTAGCAGTTCTCCTCATTTTATCTCCAACAATTCTAGGTGAGGAGACAGTTCGCCATGCCGTTCAGTTATCTGAATAATATTCATCAAGAGTAAAAAGAAACTCTGACCTCATATTTAATGAGGTTCCACAACAAGTAGTCCAAAGTTGCAGACGCTTTAGAAGAACCACGTTGGATCTTATTGATCATTGGGATAAGGCTGCAAACAAAGTTATAGAAAGAACTCTAGAGTGAAGACCACGTCAGTTTGGCTAAATTCTACCAAAAGGTGGCCAAACATCAGCGAGTTAAAAGTTTACTGGTAGCCTTACCCGATACTTCCTCAAGAAGAGCCTTTGACCAACGACAAAACCACCAATCAGAGAAAAGGTTAGGCCAAGACTGAGGTGATAGAGACCGAAAGAGGTACAAAAAAAGGCAACGTATAAGTCCTCATTGGGAAAGACAACATTTTCCTCGGTATGCTGAGCATACTCCTTTGACAAAATATGTGGCTCACATCTACAAAGTCTCCCATGAGGCTAAAAAACTACCTCTACTAGAAAGTATGAAATGAGCACTGAGGAGAAGGGATCGTCAAAAGTATTACAGGTTCCACAAAGATATCAGGCACAATATAATAAGTGTCAAGCTTTGAAAGATGCAATTGAAGACCTGATCAAGATGGGGCATCTACAAGAGTATGTAAGAGAGAATCAAGCTCATGACAAGTTGAGCAAACAAAACAATCAGACCCAACAAGTCTAGCCAAACAATGATGTACTGGTGGGTATGATCTATGGGGGACCCTACATTGTAGGAAGCTTCAGGTATTCTCATGAGCAATATGCTCGAGAAGCCTAGATAGACTTAGTTCCCCGAGTAATAAATTGTGAAGTAAAGCCGCCGAAGCAGCCCTAAATGGAAAATGAGGTGATAGGCTTCACCAAGGAAGAATGTGACCAATCCCCTCGCCACAACCATGATGCAATTGTAATTACAGTGAGGATTGGCAATGCCCGAATCCTCCGGGTAATGGTCGATAACAGCAGTGCAGCAAACATCATCTTCTTGGAAGCTTTTCGAGAAATGAGGTTTACCAAGCGAGATTTAAAAGCATGCCTATTACCGCTGTATGGATTCACCGGGGATAGCTTAGTCCCTAATGGAACAATCGAGCTGCTCATGACTCTTGGGGAGAAGCCTCAGATAAGGACAGTGATGGCGGAGTTCTTAGTGGTCGATTGCCTAATAACCTATAACGTCGTCTTGGGAAGGCCGCTTCTAGACGACTTGAGTGCAATCATTTTAGTGCGATGTCAGGCAAGGAAGTTTCCAACCCCAGATGGAATTGGGATTATAAGAAGTTGCTGAAAAGATTCAAGGGAGTGCTACAACCGAGCCATACATGCAGCACAAAAATGGGCACTCCCGAAAACCATGATCATCATTGAGTCCAAGCTTCATTGGAAGATACCATAGATCTTCACATTCACAAAGAGGAAATCGCAGTAGGGCTGACAAAAGAGCTGTGAGAAGTACTTGTTAGCAAGGAAGACCCAACTCGCGTGTTGAAAATGGGGAGTAATCTGAGCAACGAATTGATAGACAATTTAGTGGGGTTTTTGAAGAAAAACCTTGACGTGTTCGCCTGGGTTGATGTGGGCATGGTGGAGATCAACCGCAAAGTGATGTGTCATAGACAGAACATCAACCTAAAAGTTTGCTCGATAAGACAGAAGAGAAGGTATATAGACTCTGAGCGATCTCAAACGCTCAAAGATGAGGTTGATAAGCTCCTAAACATCAACTTCATTAGAGAAGTAAAGTACTTGGACTGACTCGCCAATCCGATCTTAATGAAGAAATCAAATGGCAAGTAGCAGACTTGCGTCGATTTCACAGATCTTAACAAAGCCTGTCCCAAAGACAACTTTCTGCTACCTTGTATCGACCAATTAGTAGATGCGACAGTAGAGAATGCACTACTAAGCTTCACGGATGCATACTCGGGATACAATAAAATCCTCATGTATCAGCCCGATGAAGGGCACACTTCCTTTATTATTGACTGAGGTAATTATTATTACAAGGTTATGCGATTTAACTTGAAGAATGCTGGGGCGACCTACTAGCGTTTGGTGAATTAAATTGGCAAGACCATTGAGCTATATATTGACAACGTGCTCATCAAATCAAAGGTCATTGAAAGCCACATCGAACATATGGGAGAAATGTTCGCTATCTTCAAGAAGTACCGGATGCTACTGAATCCCTTAAAGTGTGCGTTTGGAGTAAGCTCGAAGAAATTCTTTGGTTTATTAGTCAACTAACGAGGTGTTGAGGCCAACCTGGGTAAGATTCAAGCTCTATGCATAGTCCGACCAAAATAAAGCAGGTTTAGAGTTTGACAAGAAGAGTGGTCGTGCTGAGCAGGTTTGTTTCCCGAGCAATTGATAGATGCCTGCCATTCTTTGAAACCTTGAAGGACAATAAGGGTTTCAAATGGATAGAAGAGTGCGAGGAAGCATTCAAAAAGTTGAAGAGACACTTGGGGCAGCCTCCTTTATTATCAAAGCTTATCTCGGGCAAGCCCCTACTGTTATATTTATTGGTATCTAAGTTCGTGATTAGCACAGCTTTGGTACACGAGGAAGGGGTAGTGCAATTGCTAGTCTATTATGTGAGTAAGCGATTGCTCGATGTTGAAATAAGGTATCCGGATATGGAGAAGCTCGCTTATGCACTCATCATAGCCGCTCGGAAATTGTGGCCCTACTTCTAGGCAGACTCCGTGCATGTGCTTATAAACTTTCTACTGAAAAAGGTAATGCAAAAGCTCAAGGCATCGGGTAGACTAAATTAGTGGACTATGGAATTGTGTCAGCACGACATTAAGTACCTCTCGAGGAAAGCGATCAAGGGCCAAGCATCGGCTGAGTTTATTTGGGAGTTCTCATATCAACCCGAGAAGGAGTCAAGCTCGCCTAAAGCGAGTACCTTAGAAGAGAACAATTTAGTGGAACATAAGCTTGACAACTTGTGGCAGTGGACCTTATATGTAGATGGATCCTCAAATGAAAAGGGGGCAGGGGCCGAGCTCTTGCTCGAAGGTCCCTAAGGGAATCCAATCTAAGCTACAATTAGGTTCGAGTTTGTTGCCTTGAACAATGAGACAGAATATAAAGCCATGCTCCTGGGAGTCCGCTTGGCCAAGGAAATGGGGGCAAAATCGATCAGAATCTACAGTGATTCCTAGCTTGTTGTCATTCAAGTCTCCGGGGAATACCAAGCCAAAGAGGACAGAATGGCATCTTATCTTTGGAAGGTAAAATCCGAGCTTGAAAACTTTAAAGTTTATATAGTGTAGTAGATTCCTGGCAGGCTATTTGCAAGTGTATGAAATCGCGCAAGTAATGAAGCTCGAGTAATGAGTGTCGAATCCTAAGAGAACTATTACTACCAAGTACCAAACTAACATATCTTATTACTATTTAATTAATCAGAATTTTAAGAATGATTTAATGAAAAGTAAAACAAACTAAAAACTAAAATAAGAGCAGAATTGTATTAATATTTTGGTAAAAAGATCAATATGACTAAACCTAAGGCATAGATTTCACACCAATTTAATCTTATGCATTGACAATTATTGCTAACCTAATTAAGCTTATTATAAAGGCCAAATTCCCTGATATTCTGATGATTTTCTCTCAAACAATTACCAAATTAACCTTTAATCAACAACCCAAAATATCTCTAAAGTGGATTTAGAAGCTAAGAGATCATTGAGTTCTATGGAATTTACTAGAGCCTCACAGATCGTGGTAACCTATCTCTAGCGTTCGCTCAATTTGTGGTTTTATTACCTTAGACTGATTAGGTTTCATTTCTTGATCTCAACCCAACCCATAAAATCATTCAACTCTTAGGCCCTTGAGAATTGAAAGCATTAAATGCAACAATAAAACTTTGAACAAAACTTAATAAAAATTAACAACAAATAATTCAATGAATATTCATAAAATTGGGCTACATCTTAGCCCTAGAAAAGAATCTAGTTATACTTTCAGTACTAACAACAACCATTGTATTGAAAAACATGAGTACAAGAAAGAAAATAGAAAAAAACTTCTCTAATTGGTGAACAAAAACTCCAAGAATTATGATCTCCCAATAGTGGCTGCTATTCTCTCTTCCTTTAGTTTTTCTCTCCTTCCAATCTCAACTAAAACTAACTCAAGACCTTTATTTATAGTGCTAGGGTTTTTGGGTTGAATAGAAAAAAATTTAATGCAACTAAAACAAGTGAAATTCGAACCAGGCTTTACATAGCCCATATAGGACCGCTCTCTATCGCTATAGTGACATAAATGGTCACTGCAATAATCATTCTTCCCATCCAAGGAGTCTGAAATCTTCAGAATTTGACAAAGTCATAAACACAAAAATTGTAGATCTCTAAATAAGCTTTCCAACGCCTCAAGAATAATTCAATGCCAATTTCTACAGCTCAAGTTATGATCAAAACATTGAAGCATGTTCATCCTTGAAGAATTCCAGGATTCGAATCTCATCTTCAATGAACCATAACTTTCTCATTTTAATTTCAATTCTTAATCCGTTTGTTCCTAGCCATCACCAATTCAATCGCCAATATTTTGCTTCATTTGAATATCATTTATGACCTGAAGATACTAAAAATACACTTGTGATCCCATAAAAGGTATTTATGAAATAATTAACTCAAATTTAGCAATTTAAACTAATTTTTCTGCAAATAATCTAAATAAATCACTAACTAAACACATATTTTCATGCTCTTATCAATTCCCAGGGAATGAAACTCAGTGCCCAATGCTTTAGCTCACTTGGCATCAGCAATGAGCAAAGAAACAACATACTCCATCCCTGTCAAATTGCTGCCAAGTCTGAGCATTCTCGCATCAAAAGAAGCAGCTTTGGTAACAGGGCAAAGGTGTAGCTGGATGGACTCAATTACAACATACTTAAGAGATGAAACAGTCCTCGAGGAAAGAAACAAAACCAAGGTTCTTCGAGCTAAGTTAGTTCGCTACACGCTTATTAACGACATGTTGTATAAGTGAGGTTATAACAACCC
This sequence comes from Pistacia vera, assembly GCF_008641045.1. Classification (NCBI taxonomy): domain Eukaryota; kingdom Viridiplantae; phylum Streptophyta; class Magnoliopsida; order Sapindales; family Anacardiaceae; genus Pistacia; species Pistacia vera. Next base: position 25,986 of record NW_022196560.1, on the reverse strand, counting down.
GCTTTTGCAATGTGTTGATCACTATGATGCAGAGTATATTCTAAGGGAAATCCACAAGGGAATTTGTGGAAACCATGTTGAGGGCCGAACTTTAGCATACAAGGTACTCGTGGCCATTTGCAATATGGGGGATCGACCTAATAAGCCTATTACCTCAAGGAAAGGAAGGTGTAAAGGTTGGAGTGGTTATCGTGGACTATTTCACCAAATGGGAAGAAGTCGAGCCTTTGGCAACAATAACATCGAACAAGCTAAAGGACTTCGTTTACAAAGCATAATCTGCAGGTTCGGAATCCCGCATATCATTATCACCAATAATGGAAAATAGTTTGATTGCGAGGATTTCTAATCTTTCTGCGAGAGGCTCGACATAAAAAAGAGTTTCTTAGTCATCTATCGACCCCAAGCCAATAGACAAGTTGAAACGGTGAAGAAGGTGATTAAGCACACTTTAAAGAAAAATCTCGATCACCTTAAAGGAAAATGGGTTGACAAGCTACCCAAAGCACTATAGCTGTACAAAACTACGACTAGAAGCTCGACAGGAGAAACCCCATTCTCGCTCGCTTATGGATGTAAGGTGATGGCCTTGGTAGAAGTTGAGATTAGTTTATTTCGACGAGAGGTTTCTGACAAAGAATCAAATGAGGATCTTATTCGTTTGAAGTTAAACTTGATCGAGGAACATCAGCCTAAGTCTCAACTAAGAGTAGTCTCGTACCAGCAATGAGTGAAGATATGCTTTAACTCAAAGGTTAAAAACCAGGACTTCGGGGTAGGCAACCTAGTCCTAAGAAAGGTCGTTCCCAAAACACAAAATACAAACTTGCGGGCACTTGGGCCCAAGTGGGAAGGTCTTTTTTGGATCTTAGAAAAGCTCAGACAAGGAACTTTTCACCTAAAATACTTGAACGACATAGCTGTTTTGCAAGCATGGAATGCTGAGCACCTGCGGAGGTATTATCAGTAACTAGTTCGGTTTCTAAGTTTGTTACTTTTCAAATGTTGTTTATTTTCACTAGCATGAGTTGTAAGGCCATTTATACGCAGCGGAAACAAAAATAATATAACTCAGGGATCGTTTACAAGAGCCAAGATCAAGGGTATGATTTTACAATTTATATTAAATAAAATCTGCATAAATATTCAACATGAGTTAAGAGAAACAAACGCACGTTGAAGGCTCCTCCAAATTTGTCGACGAACGTTTTGCTACCGATCCAAGTGTAGGATCGAACCTGCGTAGTCCACACGAAGACAATCTTAAAAGAACCAAAGAGGGATTTGCTAGATCCTCTTTGGCTTCAAGATTAAGAAGAAGACAAAATCAATTGAATTGATTTTAGGCAATGGTGTTACTGCCGTGGGAGAGGCAAAGATTGGGGCTGCTGTGTGTATATTGGTTTTACAAAGAAAAACTCACTCATTAAAAATCTCACACACTTTTCCTTTTATATTTAAAAACAATTTGCCCTAATCCCATACGGAATAGGCTTGGGCTCCAACCCAAACGCCCCATGTTGCCAAACACTCCCAATTTGATTTATTTTAATTTCCATCATTATCTCAATTAAAATCAATTAATATATATATTTAAATATATATTAACATTTAACAATAATGATAATATATTTAAATATGTGCGAACACACATTTAAACGTAATTTCACTTATTTAATTTTTCTAACAAATTAAATAAAGGCTACGACCTCAGCAAATTTAATTGCACTGTGAAATTACCAAAATACCCTTTCGCCTTAAAAGACGAAAACGCCCTTCTTTCTTCTTGCATCTTAAATTGTCTTCTATGTGTGTGACCCTTAGGCTCCTCATCATATCGGCAGTGTATAGTATTGCGATTAACACCAATTAATCGTCTCACTAATACACAGACCAAGATTGGCCCCTAGCAAGGCATCATGGCCACCCGATAGATTCGGATTCAGCAAAGTAGCTACCTGTCAACGATATGGTTACCGTGCAATTCGATCCTTTCATCATACGTTATCTCGACGAGACGAAGGCATAGAAATAGTGTCAACCTTCGGTTACTCTCGATATTATTTATTCAGTTTCTGGACCAATGACCCGTATTATAAACTGGATAGAGCAACAACTCAATCCCACTGTGGCCACAGTTTTAGTGTCATTGCCATATACTGAATTGCGCCGTGAGATAACTTTCTCCCGTACCCGGGAGTGATGAATCCTCTGTCAATCCACCATAGTCTTGATACACTCCTTGATGCAGCCAATCACCACCGTATTGACAGCTCTGAAAAGAACTGCGTTAGGCTAGTGTCAAACTACACCAATCGGTGCACAAGGCGCTCCGGTGATCTCAAGTCTAAGGATCACATGCACCACCATTCGTTAGAGGATTTGTTCCATAGACACTGGGGTTACCATCCATATGGAATCCTCTGGTGGGTCAGTCCAGTGAACTTGCTGTGGTGTAATCGCCTACAACAAACACCCATGTGTTGCACCAGGTTGTCACCAAACAACCTTGACAAGTGAGATCAGTCACTGCCTTTCGACAGGGTCGTTCAACACTATGATAGCCTTACCGTATTATCTGTGCCCTTAGTTCAGAATAATACTGGGGCTACGGACGTTTCTAGAATGGCCACCATATGTGCTCATAGGGTTCTCACTATCAAGATTTGAAATACTTGATACCCTCGTCACGGCTCTACCATTCTAAGGACATATATCAATACATATTGCAATAATAATGATTTACGCGGTATAGAATAAAATGCCTTTTATTGATTAATGAACATTATTACAAAGAGTCAATTCTACAATAATTGATTGGCTCTAGGGCATCTACTCTAACAGTTCGGTTTCTAAGTTTGTTACTTTTCAAATGTTGTTTATTTTCACTAGCATGAGTTGTAAGGCCATTTATGGTCGAAAATTTTTGTCAATAAATATCAAGTACTACTAAAGAAACTTGAAGTCTAAAGCTCGAAAAGGCGGTCTATTTATCTAGCCAAGCCAAAATTCTAGCTTAAGGGAAACATTCCCCGACTTAACGAAAAGCAACTCAGAAAACAACGGAGAAAAGCATGACAAAAGGAGTCAAAATAACTCATCGACTAAGACTTGAGATGGGCAAATAACCCTAACTCGATGTCGTCGCAAGAAAAGACTCTAGATCTGGTCGAAGTAATCTTAAGAAATTGAACAACACACAACTAAAGAGCAAAATTCGACTCTACCAACTAGTTCGACAAGACGGACTAATATGACTTCGCAGAAAAAATTATAAAAGCAGTAAACATCCAAGAAGTATTGTCAAACAAATTTTCTTTCATTGATAAGAGTTATGAATTAAAAAGCAGAAAGAAAAAAAAATTCAAAAGTTCAGCACTATTGAGTTTAATCTAGTGCCGGAGTTGAAGGATCTGTTGGAGCCGATTCTAGTGTAGGAGTGTCCTTCACAGCTTTAGGGTTGCCAGTGGGGACCACATTTGAAGCGGGCAAGGTCGCATCGTCAACCACGGGTTTTTCCTCCTCCTTATCCCCATCCTCGTCCTTGTCATTGTCTTCAAACTCAGAGTTGTCCAAATAGAAAAACTCCAAGCTCGTGACTTCAGCCTTCATCCTTTCCACCTCTGTTTGATACTCCGGAGGAAGGCATGGAAAGTCAAGAGTGGGATAGGCTTACAAGGTACATTGGATGAGGAAGACCGACGTATCCCAAGCATGCTGATTGACCTCTTTTGTCAGATGCCTAACCTCCTCTTCGGCTTCCTCACAATCTACCTTGGTGGTAGAAAGTTGAGTATATAGAGAAATCAGGTCTGATTCCAATTTTTTGGCCTGTTTTCAAGCTTCATCAAGCTCGGAGGCCAACTTGTTATTGGCGCCCCATTGTTGCTCTAAGTCCCTGGTTGCTTTATCCTTTGCAATCTTAATGCTGGAGAGCTTGTTTTCAGACTCCCTCTTTTTAGTAGCCAAGGCATCCACATGCTTTTGCTACGATTGCTTGAGCTCGGCCTTTAGCTCTTTGTTCTTGTCTACTTGCTCCATGGTCCTCACCAGGGCCGCATCCAAAGCATTCTCTGATTCCACTTGGGCATTGGCCAAGTTCATGAGGTCAGCATGAATCTGGTGGTAGAGGAGTTGAATCATCAAATAGGTTTGAAGGAAAGGAGATAAGATTAGCTTTAAAATAGAAAGGCAATCAATATAGTGTAAAGCGAGCAATCTAACCTTTGTGGCTATGATCGCAGCACGGGAAAGATAGTCATGAGGAGGGAAGTTCTTGTACAGGCTGTAAACTCTCGCGAGCACCACTAAGTTCACCACATTTTCACCTGCGGTGAGGTGCTTTGTAAGTTTGTTAATCATCCTCTTGACCTCAGGCTCTAGCTCGAGATTCCTTGGCTCCTCGTCGTGTTGTTGCGGTGAGCCTATCCTCTCACCCTTTTGATCGGGGGCCTTCCCAGTTGGAGTTGGTTTATTCTTATTTGAGCCTTTCACCAAGGCCCGACTCTCCAATAAAACATTTTTCTAGCCCTTAATAGGCTCTACAGATTTCCCCTTCGAGCCCCTAGTAGGCTCGACAGATTTACCCTTTGAGCCCTCAACAAGCTCGATCAACTTCTTCAAGCCTCCCTTCGGCTGCTCAAGGGCTTTCTTCACCGAGCCTTTCTAGGGCTCTAGAGTGCTCTTCTTCTTAGCCACCTTGGTGGTGGTTGTAGGCCTTTTGGAGCTTGGAGCCAGGTTGCTTCTTCTCGGCAGCACGACCTGCCATGGTCTTCTTCAAACTTTGGGTTCTTGGCCACATCTCTGCAAGAACAGCGAACAAATTAGCATATAACCAAGAAGAAATTCAAAAGGTGAGCTATTTAACTTACCAAAAATAGTCTCGAAGTTTGCTGTATCTGGGCAAAACCCATACCCTCTCAAATAAGGAAGCGTGATTAGTTTCGTTACATTGCGACAATCCTTAGAAAGGTCGCTAAAAGCTGCTAGTCGCCTTTTGTGCTTGTGACTAATGTCGGGTTGCTCGACGTTCTTTATGAAAGGAAACAAGAGTAATAAGAGGTTGACCAATGAAGCAAAATAAAAAGGAATAGAGGGCAAGAATACCCACATGCTTTCTCAACGATAACGCTATCGCACTCAAAGCGATAGAAAAAGTACCCGAAATCGCAACCTATGAGTTTCTTAGAAACGTTAACCAACCCATCTAAATGGATGATCTCGACTTGGAGAGATAGAAAGTGTCACCCTGACCTTTCTTCAACCTATACAAGTGAACAAGCTCCTTTACAGATTGCTCGCCAATCTTTTCTAAAGTGTAGGCAATATACATGCCTACGATTATTATGTAAGAATTCCCCGTCAACTGAAGGGGAGCGATGTTAAAGCGATCTAAAACATTGTCAATAAATGAGTGAGGCAGGATCGACATACCACACCTTAGAAGGGTTTTGGAGACCACCACCAAACTTGCAGAGGGAGACTTATACGAGAAGTTTCCCGGAGAGGAAAGATGATAGTCAATTGGGATTGCAAAGCTTCCCTTAATCCGCCTCAAACTAACCTTGGTAACTGAGGAGGTCGGATCTTTCCTAAACCTAGTTTAGTGTTGGGAGCTCATGCCAAGGGTTTCCTTGGCTTGGCTTAGCGAGTTCTTAGCCCCACTACTCGTAGATCGCTCAAGAGCGACGGTAGTGAGCTTATCATGAGCTTTCTCCCTACTATTAGCCGAAGTTGTTAGGGAGCCCTCTGTGAACAACCTCTTGATTCTGACATCATGGGAAGACATTTTGAGTAATCTCGATCGTGGATACCTGAAACAAGAAAACAAGTGTCAGAGAATGGGTGACCTATCCATACTTGCCTCTAGTTTAGGCATCTAGAAAGCTCACACAAAAAGAAATGCAAGTGAGCTATCAAGATTCATAGTAGCTGACGAAGAATTTTGGAGAAGGATTCCCGCGGCTGCTCATAAAGACACTCTTAAACCCAAGGTTAGAGGGTTTTCAAAAACCCAAAAGAACTAACATAGCCGTAAATACGGCCACCCCAACAGTGAAAAATTTAAGAAAATAAGGAGTAGGTGTAAAGAAAACTTACTGAATGTGGTGACGGAATGTCTTCTTGAATGCCAAAAGTAATGCTCACAAAGAAGAAGGAGAATATCGAGTGAAAAAGCAGTCACGATTGCAAGAATGGAAGACTAAGGGCAAATAGCCCTTTTTATAGTGGTGAGCGTGTCACGGCCCCATTTTACCGGAGGCACGTCAGAACTCATCCCACTCTTTGTGACTCTAAGGAATATCTCCCCCCCCCCCCCCCCCCCCCCCTCCCCCTGCCCTTTAAGGGATTTCTTTCGCCTCCCTCACCACTTGAACCCAAGACCAAGGGGCTTAGCTAGCTTGATAGTACTCACCATGCTTCCCATTGACTATAGCCCCTTGGTCTGGGTTCGAGTGGTGAGGAAGGCCAAAGAAATCCCTTAGGGGGAGGGGGGGGGGGGGGGGAGGGGAGATATTCCTTAGATTCACGAAGAGATCGCACACAAGGTTCCGGTCTTGCCTTCGGTAAGATGGGGTGACAGAGCGAGAAACCAAAAGGCAGATTCAATCTAGGCTGTCGATTGGAGACGAATCACAACCCTCATTCACCGAGCAATCCTGACCAATCTGAGTACGGTGGCAACCTTTGGAAAGGCGATCAATCATTAGATCGAGCAATGATAATCGCTGGCACACATCATGTCGTTTCCATAAGTAGTAACACATGTCTTTTCACCTCTGTGTGTTGCCAGCTGTAATAGTCCACGTGCGGCGAAAAGTAACTACTAGAAGTCGCTGTATTTAATGCGATGTGTCAGTTCCGAAGTTACCCTTTTTGCCCCTTATTTCATATTCAAATTCAACGGCAATGCAACGTTTGTCTACGCTTAGACAGGTCAAGTGAAGCTAAGTCGAGTGTTGAAGCTCGGATAATCTCACAACCTATGTGCAAGTTACATCGAAACGAAGGAGTTCGATCTAAGTGGCAAATCAAGCACTTCAGTCTTCGAAGCTCGAAACAACCTCTAAATACTGGGGGATAGAGTGTGTGTGTGATTTTGGCATAAGAGCTCGCATATCTCAGAAGCTTGTAGAGAGATAGTAGGGCCCAAAACATGCTCGACCCAAGGGCAAGCTTGACCCAGAATCAAGTTGATTCAGAGTAAGCTCGATCAACGTGAACTCGCCATAACGATCAACCCAACAACTGTTCATGAAATCAAAGTAAACCCCATCTCAGATATTTCGGAAAGATAAAATAAATCAACACTACTGGCAGCGTAATCTCAGCACACGTCACGAAGATCACAGGATTGCAAACCCACTCTAATTGCAATCCCTAACTTATCTCTCCCCATTAATTATAACTTGTATAAAACCCCCTAAAACGAGGAGAGGGGTTAGCAATTATTCTAGGCATATTACATTGTTTCTGTAATCACTCAAAAGCAATAAGATAATAGTGGACGTAGACTCAAGTTCTAACTTGCCGAACCACTTTAAAAACATTTGTTTCTTTGCATTATCACGCATATTACATTCAACTGCTGGTTATATTTAATCACACCCACATAATTTACGGTTCCGCTAAAGTCAATCGCTTCTCTCAGGTTAGTGCGAATTTTGTATCAACAATGTACAATATGATACTTTTTGGTATATTTCTTATCAATTTAATAACAAATTCTTTGTGTTTTGTTGTTAGTAGGAATTTAAAGAAGATGAATGGAGCAAAATTTGAAGATTGGAGTTGTCTAAGATAAAGTTGTTAAGTTTGTTTTTTGTAACTTTTGTTTGTATTTTGGGATTATTATATGTAAAAATTTGGACAATATTTGTAATTTTCATATAAAGTTCCTTTTGTGATATATATATATGAAAAAATATATAATTGAATAGACCTATTACGACCCCGAGATGAATTCGCAATAGCATTTATTATTATTATATTTAACATATAAATATACAATTTATGTGAAAAAAAATATCTACAGCGACTCCATGGCGTGGCAATATCCTATTTTGAGGATCTACTGCGACCCAAGTGTGACGTATGGTTTTGAATTGCAGTGGGGTTTTGTGACGCAAATCTGACTTACTGCGACGAAATTGGGTACCGAATTTGAGTATTTTCCTTGTAGTGGAAGATACTAAATTTTGAAAATCTAAATGATAATGGATTAGACATCATGACAAACCCAAGCCCGGCCAAAATAACAAAACAAAGTGATAGTAGCTCAAGAAGAAAATAGAGAGGGGAGAAAAGGGAATATAGATTCACATTGATTTTAAATTTTTAATATTGACAAACGAATTCCTTTGTCGAGCTGGATTGATGCTTCCTAACCATTCCTTTGTCGTATTGTAATTTTTTTTATAAGTCAGTTTCAATTATTAATATCATTTAATTCTGTTGCTAGGAGTAGTATCATTTCAATTAATTAAATGATATAATAAATTAATTTCACATTCGTTAGTTCCAGGTTTTTTTTTTTTTTACTTAAATACTTCATCAATTGTATACATAACCTTAAGTATTTATCTAGTATATAAATAATAATAGCTGAAAAAAATACGGTATCTAATGTATGAAAACCAAAAATCGTACGTGGCCTTTTGTTATTACATAATAAAGATAAATATTTTATACAATTTTAAGAAAGGTTTTTGTTCAATTTCATGAAGATTTACAGTGAATTTATTTAAAAAATATTTGAGAATATATATATTAAGGTGATCGGGACCGGGTACCCTAGAATTTTTGGAGGAACCCTATAAAAAACAGGTTTTGGTTTGGGTACCTGAGACAATTACGATGGTTCCTATTAGTTTAAAAAATAACAAAAACACCTTTAAAATTTACAAACTCACCCCCATTGTTTACAAAAATACAATTGATTGATTATTTATTTCAGATGACCCAAATACAAATCATGACATTTTTATTTTAATAAATTCTTTAACTTTTCTCTTCTTTTAATTTAAATATTTTAAATTGGGATTTTGATTGTTAATCGAATTGGAGATTTTGATTGTCAATGTAAAATTACTTAAATCCCTCAATGTTGCATACTATTTTTTTCAACCCCTACATATATGAGTATTGACTTTTTCCACCCAAGGTTTGTCTTCAAGGATGTAGCCAGAAATGAAATGTAGATGAGTCAAAGTTGGAAGAACAATATAATTTTAAATTAAAAATAGCGTCGTTTTATATTTATAAAATTCTCATTAATTAATACATTTATAATTGTCTTCGACGAGATTTCATCTTTTAAAAGTATTTTATAACACTTCATTATCAATACTATTAAATATATTTTTCTCTATGTACACAACTAGGCTATCATTCAATCATTGATCACTCATTCTATTTTGCAAACGATTTAAAAGTTATATAACACTTCATTATCAATACTATTAAATACATTTTTCTCTATGTATACAACTAGGCATCTCAATCATTGATCACTATTTTATTTGCAAACGATTTTTCACAAAATTCATTGTTAAAATGCTCTCTCTACACTAGCAATAACAACGGGTAGAATCAATGTTAATTTCATTAACAAATAACGAATGGAAAAACTATCATTTTTAGTTTCAACCATCATTTTTGCAAGATCTCCAATCCCATAAATTTGAATTTAGAGTGCATATCTAAAATAACATCAAGTTTAGAATCAAGTGTTATGAGTTCTAAGTCAGAAAAATCTTCTAGATAAAATTCGACAAGGCACAAATTTTTTTTTTTTTATCAAAAGCAACAAATGATTCATTTAGACATAAACATGCCAACAAATTGAATTGATATTTGTAAAAAATCTATTCAAATAACCAAATACTTGTGCAATTAAATAAACAATTAAAGTTACTCTCATTTGAATCAAATACTTTTTTATAACAAATATAAAAGTGAGTAAAACAATGTGGTCCAAGAACCCATCTTCTCCATAAATAATAAAAAATCAGCTAATATGGTAAAACAATGTGGTCTTAAGAAGTCATCTTCTCCGTAAAAAAATAATATAAAATCGGCCAATATGGAAAACAATGTGGTCCCAGGCCAACTCCAAAATAACTTAAAAAAAATTCTTCTTACTTCTTTTATTTCAACATATCATCACAAATTAAAAAAAAAAAAAATGGGTACAATTTATGGTTCCAATGACAATTTCATCTTTCTAAATCCTAATATGTAATTTAATCTAAACTTTCAAAATAAAAGATACAAAATAAAATGTATTAGGATTACTTGACAAATTGAAGAATAAAGGGCTTTGGCTTGATAGGTGGGAGAAAATTGGACTTGTCTGGGTAAAGGAAAAAACTTTGAAACCTGGGTTGTTGAAGAAGAACCGAAATGGGAAGGTGAAGAAGGGTTTAGTTTTGAGTTTGACAGAGTAACAAAAGAGAGAGTATAATTTATTCATGGATTGAATTTTTTGGTAATTTACTTTTTATTTAACGGTAATTTCGTAAACTTTATAAAAAATTTAAAACTTAAGGGGGTCAACTGACCCCTTAATCCCCTCCCTCCGTCCCTGTTTCCTTGATGATACTTTCCCTCATCTAAAAAGTTTTAAAATACCACTTTTCGACACAAAGTTTAAATTCCATTAATACCCATATACTTCACTTTCGTAACCGGCATTCTGCAAGTTACCAGAGCCAGGGTAAGAGGAATTCTTAGAGTGGAGCCGATGGATTGAATGGTGGTGACCGATTGAATATTAGCTTCCATCAAGTCGAAAATCAGCTAGAACAAAAAACTTTAGGTTTGCAGTGGCTGACAATTGACAAGAATTTTTGCCGTTGGAATCGGCCATCGGCTTTAGGTAGTAACAGAATATTACTTTGAGTAGGAAAATGGTATTGTGAAACTTTTTGGGTGGCAAAGTGTCATGAAGCAAACCTTGGGAGGGACAAAGGCGTTTATATATTATTAATAAAATCCCAAGAGGTTTCAAACTTCAGCGCTTTGGGGCTTGACCTATTTAGCTGGCTGGCTTGTTACCAACTCACCGACTCGCCAACACATCACCAAATAGTTAATTTTGTTTTTACATTTTACAAGAGTTATTGACAATTTCACTAGCAACATTTGAGCTACCACAATTCATATAATTTGCGATAGAAACACTTTTTTAAAGAATTATTGATCTCAGAAATAAATTGTGGGCCTACAATGGCATTGCTTATAATATATAATAGGAAAAAAAGTAACATATGAAGCAGCATAGTTCTTAAAATAAATAAAGGGCAAAGAAAAATATATCAACGCAATAAAAGAAACTAATCAAGTACAATTTTGCTAAGTTTGAACACCCAGGTTTGTGATCCCACTGTGTTAAAAAGTATTAAATAAGGAGGGTTGAGTTTTTTTTTTGGTATAAACTCGCACATTGTTCTATTATTAGTATTATTTTTAAATAATGTCATATCAAAGCCTCATTTTTCCTGTCCAGATACCTTACATTCTTTACTTATAAGTCCTTCTACTACTAAATTCATAAAAAGTATACGAATTAAATCTTTAATTAAAATCTTATACTTTTCAATAAATATTATGTCTAAATTTCTTTAAGACGTAGAATTGTTCTTAATAGTAATAGTTGACGAAACGTTAAAGAAACTGCTAGAGTCGTGGCAATTAAATATATTTCTATTTAAAAAATCTCTGAATTGATAAATTACACTTCAAATCAGAATTGTATGCATGAATTCACATACGATAATTAGATCAAATGATTAATAACATTATCTGAGGAAGAAGTATTATTATTCAATATTACTATTACATCTTTATCTACCTCTTACTTTTATTTAACAATATTAAAATTTACCGATTTATTCTAAGATACTATAAGTATATGGCGAAATTTTCAAATAATGGCATTAGCTACAATTAATTACACAAACTTTGAGGTGCGTGTATATATATTTTCTGATTGATTAAATATCAACACCCAGATATTTATTACAACAGGAACATCTAAATCACTTAAGTTTTAATTATTCTTAAAAATTAATAATTCATTGATTAAATAACTTTTATGTAAGGCATTTTAGTAATCAAAATGGCTGCTTTCTTACCAACAACACTTCATTATTTCAGGGACCACTTGCATTTATGTAGCTTTATTCTTTTTCATCACCATCCATAAATTGTAGCCGTTAATTGATAATTGTATATTTGCTTTAGATTTAGAGAGCCGTTACTTATTTTAATCTTCGAAGGAGACATTATTTTTCCTTGCTCTTTTGGTCACCCTTTTTTTTAATGGTTGTCACAAACTCCGAAGGATTTTAGGGTAAATAATTAATAACGATAGAACAATTAGGAGGGTAACAAAACGCAAAACAGAAAGTTTATACTAATTTTGTTTTTAAAAAATGAATTAGCTCTCCTAACTAGTAAGTTAATTTAAAAAGTTAATTTAGGAAGAATCCAATATTTTCCAACCAGTAGGAACCAGTAGGAAACTATTGAGTTACAAAATAGACAATCACTGAAAGCATTAAGATAACATATCTTTCAACGAACGGATCTCTCCGTGCAAAGATCCAACGGCCAAAAGATTACTTTATTGTGTGTGCCCCAATGAAAGTAACCTGTAATTTGGTTTACTGTTATAAATGGCGTTTCATGGAATGGATTGTTGATATCAACTTCTATCGTATATTTCGGCACTAAGAAAACATATAATTAACAAACTACTTATTATAAAACACCATCTTCTGTACCATTTGATTACACAACCATAATTTAATCTCTTTCTTATTTCTCACCAAACTCCTCTCATCTCTCTCTCTCTCAACTAACTTTCTTCATCTTCTTCATTATCTACTTGATTCTTTTTAGGTTTCATGGGACGTCTAACAAATCTAATTGGCATAATTAAAGACAGGTCTCTCAAAGCAGAGTGCTATGGTCTCCAATCCCAGAACCTATCTCTTCAACCTGCGGTTTACGCGCCACAACTCACGACCCATCTCACCTCCTAATAAAAACACTTAACATCCCTTCTCGACTTCGGCCACAGCTCACGCGCCACCGCCTCCGCCGTCATCGAGACCCTCATGGACCGCCTCCAGACCACCCGCGACGCGTCATGGCCATCAAGTGTCTCATAACCGTCCATCAATCATCAAACATGGAAGTTTTATTCTTCAAGATCACGCTCTCGTGTACCCTTCCACAGGCGGCAGAAACATCCTTAAATCACCGAATTTAGAGACAATTCTACCCCTCTTACGTGGGAACTCTCTCATGGGTACATGGTACGCTCTCTATCTCGAACATGTTTTGTCCACTTCGGATTCTTGGTTTCTTTCTTGGTTCAATTTCAGACAAAGATATTAATAACGAAGAAAATTTCATCTCTTATGAATAATGATTTGCTTAGAGAGATTGATTCATCGGGGTTTGCTTAAGAGATGTGTAAAAGGCCAGATTTTTTACACATGCATGTAAAAAATTGGTTGAAGAGTTATGGATTGGTCGAAGAGGATTATTTGTCGCGGCTAAAACGAAGTTTCGATTCGACTCAGTGAGTTTAGGGAGAGACTGAGTTCGTTGAGTTTAGGTGACTCGGTTGAATTGGTGTGTGCTATGAAAAGGTTAGAGATTGTAAAGAGAGGTTAGAAGGTTGTCGAATAGAAAGAGGGTGATGATTGAAACGTTTTGGGGAGGGAATCAACTCAAGGATGTGGTGGGGAAGGAGAATAAGTATAGAGAAGAGAGATCAGTAACTGTGAGAAGATAAAGCGAGTGAGTCAGCTCGGTTCGGGGATCGAGTTATGAAGTATGTGTGGTCACTCAGTCCGATTCTCGTCAGGAAGATTTGAATTGAATAAGTTTCTCGTTCTTTCTAGATTCGTTCATATCATGTGCATAAAGTTTTTCCAGAATTTAAAGTAAAAGTTGATGTTTAATTATAGGAAATACAAATGAAGAAATTTTGTTATTTTCGGAATTTGAGTATAATTGGCATTTAAGATAGATTTGTAAATTAAAGTAATTAATTAAGATGTTGTGTGTTACCAATAAGGCGGATCACATTTGAATAAATTAATTCTTCTACTTCTTTTTAACTTTGAATAATTTTATGTGTTGTAGATCAAAATTGATTACTTATTGGTTTTGTTTATGTTTGTTTACTTCATGGTCGGTTTAAAGAGAGCAAATAAGAATGGTGCCGAGAAATCTCATGGCAATACTTTTTAAAATGAAAGTCAAAGACAATTGGACCCTCATTCTGTTATTGTTTCTTAGGTTAACTGTCAGCGCCGCAGCACCCGCTGCACTAACTCAAATTCCACACTCCTGCATATGATCTCAGGCCACTTAGGCATTGCGATAGCCGCCCAATCGTTTTTTTGTTATAGTATAATGTAGTGAGGTGTATATATATATATATATATATTATTATAAACATTTTTTTTGTATCATTGCACTTATGAGGAAGTCGTTCTATCTTAATAAATAAACATTCTGGTGAAGATTTCTAAATCTTCAATAACTTTTAAAATTACAATAAAGTTGCACTTTTTGTTACTTCTTGGACTTTTTTTTAAAATCTCGTCTCGTCAATAACTCTTTTTCTTTTTGCACATGTATCTCGCCGAGCTTTGTTGAAAGCTTTCTTTAAGTCACAACTGAAATCAATCCATTTTATTGAAACGTCCAAAGCTATTCAAATCCAGCGTGGTACAGTGCTCATCCTAGCAAGTCTCTTTCTTTGCCCGCCAAACATCATCTCTTATGGATACTATTTTTCCCAGTCATTTTGATAATGATGTATCGTCAAGGAACACCATACTATTACTGTTCTTAAGATTTTCATAATATTTTGTAATCAAGTAAATATTATGTAATCTTTAGTTATATCAGGTATACGATTTCATATTTCTAAAGATTATGTAATCTCCTAATTATATTAACAAAATATGTGTAATCCATAATTGACATAATTAGAGATTTAGGAGATGTTTACTCTCTATAAATAAGGGTGTAACTCCTTAGTGATAAATCAATGAATTGAAAACATATAATTTTTCAATTTAACATGGTATCAGAGCCACTCTCTGATCTAAAAAAAAAATTGTTCGTTGTAAAGCAGTCGCCGAGAAAAAAAAAAAAACACCGGCGAGCAATCATCCCATCGTCGTCAATCCAAGAAGGAGAAAACGACTGCAATCAATCCAATCCTCCAAACTTCAGTCACCGAAAGCATCCTCCAGCCATCAACCCACACACCAACTTCAACTCTACTACCATCAATCTAGCTGCAACGTGAAACAGAAAAAAAAAAAAAAAAAAAAAACACCACCACCATCAATCCAGTCGCAAAACAACACCAAAACCTCCTGCATATTCAACCTCCAGCCTATCCCAATCATCTTCAACATCTGCCATATTCAACACCAGCCGCAAACAACACCAAAACCTCCTGCCATATCAACCTCCTGCCATATCAACCTCCAGCCTATCCAATCATCTTCAACAAATCTGCCATATTCAACACCAAATACCTAGAAAAAAAAAAAAAATTCCAAAACCAACCATCTTCAACAAATCTGTCGCAAATTCACATCATCACCCAACAACTTCAATCACCAAGAAACACCACCAGCTGCCTCGTGAAGCCAAGAAGGAGAAACCAGATCAAAAAAAAAAAAAAAAAAAAAAAAAACCAGCTCGACACTGAAGCTTGTGGCCGATAAACTTCCAATCTGCCGTCGTCTTCTCCCGATTTGTTGCTGTCTCAACCATTTTCACCCACCATCTCCGATTGCTGCTAACCGCGCAGACTTGCTGACTTCAAACCCGATCTGTTTCCGGCGACTCTGATCGGCAGTTGCTGTGCCACCGTGACTTGCCTATTGTGCTTGTTGAGAGTTTGTTTTTAAATTTCTTTTTTATTTATTTTTCTTTTTTACTTAAGTATATATAAAAAAAAAAAAAAAGGAAAAGTCAAAAAAAAAAAAAAAAAAAAAAAAGGGTGCGACAGTCTGAATCACAGGATCAAAACCCTTAATTCTTCAACCCGATGGAGCTTTCCATGCAGGAATCACTCTTACTGAATCGAACTATGATGTATGGTCTCAGCTTATGGAAATGTATATTGCAGAGAGAGAAAAACTTTCCTATATTCGTGGAAAGAAACCACCACCAAAGGAATCCGACGAGGGGTATGAAAAATGGTATGCTGAAAACCAGAAAGTCAAACGATGGTTGTTGATGTCCATGTCTCCTGAAATTATGAAACATTATCTACGCTTATCCATTACTCGCGAAATCTAGAGTGCTCTATCCAAAGCTTTCTATGATGGAAGCGATGAGTTATTTGTCTTCTCCTTGCACCAGAAAGCCTTGACTGCTAAACAAAATGGAAGGTCACTCTCTGTCTATTATGGAGAATTGACAGAAATATTTCAGGAATTGAACCATCGAAATACAGTGGTTATGAAGGATCCCGATGACATAATAGCATATCAGAAATCTGTAGAGCAATTGCGAGTTCACATTTTTGTTGCAAGTTTGGATGGAGAGTTTGAACAAATTTGTGGAGAAATTCTACGAAAAAATCCAGTTCCAAATCTAGAAGAGAGTTACTCAGAAGTTCGACGAGAGGCAGTCCGTTAAACTACCTTGAAGGGTGAATCAGGAAATATTGAGACTTCAGCAATGGTGGCCCAAAATAGAAGTTAGTATGCAAAATCCAGCAAATCATACAACACAGACAAGAAATGCACCCACTGCAACAAATCTGGTCATACCAAGAACCAATGTTTTGAACTGGTTGGATATCCAGACTGGTGGGATCACAATCGTGATCAAAGGAAGAAGAATTCCAAGAAAAACTCTATTGCTGCTATTGTGGAAAAGAAAGAAGATGTTGATCAGTGCTCATCATTTGTAGCAACTACTAGAAATGATGGTAAGTCTTTACATATGTGTACATCTATTTCTAATAGTGCATGGATAATTGATTCTGGTGCTACCGATCACATAACATTTGATTCTATGCATATTTCACACTTAAAACCATCCTCACAGAAATTTGTGTCTACTGCCAATGGTGAGTCCACTCAAGTCATTGGAGAAGGATCAATAACCTTTCAAAATACTTTAAGCTTAGATTCAGTTCTAGTTGTTCCTTCCCTAAATTACAACTTGTTGTCAATCTCACAAATAACCAAAACCTTATCTTGTGTGGTGATTTTTTGGCCTGATTTTTATGTGTTTAAGAGCATTCANGGGGGGAGGGGAGATATTCCTTAGAGTCACGAAGAGTGCAACACAAGGTTCCGGTCTTGCCTTCGGTAAGATGGGGTCGTGACAGAGCGAGAAACCAAAACGGCAAGATTCAATCTAGGCTGTCGATTGGAGACGAATCACAACCCTCCATTCACCGAGCAATCCTGACCAATCAATGAGTACAGGTGGCAACCTTTTAGGAAAGGCGATCAATCATTAGATCGAGCAATGATAATCGCTGGCACACATCATGTCGTTTCCATAAGTAGTAACACATGTCTTTTCACCTCTGTGTGTTGCCAGCTGTAATAGTCCACGTGCGGCGAAAAGTAACTACTAGAAGTCGACTGTATTTAATGCGATGTGTCAGTTCCGAAGTTACCCTTTTTGCCCCTTATTTCATATTTCAAATTCAACGGCAATGCAACGTTTGTCTACGCTTAGACAGGTCAAGTGAAGCTAAGGTCGAGTGTTGAAGCTCGGATAATCTCAACAACCTATGTGCAAGTTACATCGAAACGAAGGAGTTCGATCTAAGTGGCAAATCAAGCACTTCAGTCTTCGAAGCTCGAAACAACCTCTAAATACTGGGGGATAGATGTTGTGTGTGATTTTGGCATAAGAGCTCGCATATCTCAGAAGCTTGTAGAGAGATAGTAGGGCCCAAAACATGCTCGACCCAAGGGCAAGCTTGACCCAGAATCAAGTTGATTCAGAGTAAGCTCGATCAACGTGAAGCTCGCCATAACGATCAACCCAAACAACTGTTCAATGAAATCAAAGATAAACTCCAATCTCAGATATTTCGGAAAAGATAAAATCAACACTACTGGCAGCGTAATCTCAGCACACGATCACGAAGATCACAGGATTGCAAACCCACTCTAATTGCAATCCCTAACTTATCTCTCCCCATTAATTATAAACTTGTATAAAAACCCCCTAAAACGAGGGGAGAGGGGTTAGCAAATTATTCTAGGCATATTACATTGTTCTTGTAATCACTCAAAAGCAATAAGATAATAGTGGACGTAGACTCAAGTTCTAACTTGCCGAACCACTTTAAAAATCATTTGTTTCTTTGCATTATCACGCATATTTACATTCAACTGCTGGTTATATTTAATCACACACACATAATTTACGGTTCCGCTAAAGTCAATCGCTTCTCTCAGGTTAGTGCGAATTTTGTATCAACAATGTACAATATGATACATTTTTGGTATATTTCTTATCAATTTAATAACAAATTCTTTGTGTTTTGTTGTTAGTAGGAATTTAAAGAAGATGAATGGAGCAAAATTTGAAGATTTGAGTTGTCTAAGATAAAGTTGTTAAGTTTGTTTTTTATGTAACTTTTGTTTGTTATTTTGGGATTATTATATGTAAAAATTTGGACAATATTTTGTAATTTTTCATATAAAGTTCCTTTTGTGATATATATATATGAAAAAAATATATAATTGAATAGACCTATTACGACCCCGAGATGAAGTCGCAATAGGCTATTTATTATTTATTATTTAAACATATAAATATACAAATTTATGTGAAAAAAAAATATCTACAGCGACTCCAATGGCGTGGCAATATCCTATTTTGAGGAGTCTACTGCGACCCAAGTGTGACGTATGGTTTTGAATTGCAGTGGGGTTTTGTGACGCAAATCTGACTTACTGCGACGAAATTGGGTACCGAATTTGAGTATTTTCCTTGTAGTGGAAGATACTAAATTTTGAAAAGATCTAAATGATAATGGATTAGACATCATGACAAACCCAAGCCCGGCCAAAATAACAAAACAAAGTGATAGTAGCTCAAGAAGAAAATAGAGAGGGGAGAAAAGGGAATATAGATTCACATTTGATTTTAAATTTTTAATATTGACAAACGAATTCCTTTGTCGAGCATGGATGTGATGCTTCCTAATACCATTCCTTTGTCGTATTGTAATTTTTTTTATAAGTCAGTTTCAATTATTAATATCATTTAATTCTGTTGCTAAGGAGTAGTATCATTTCAATTAATTAAAATGATATAATAAAATTAATTTCACATTCGTTAGTTCCAGGTTTTTTTTTTTTTTACTATTAATTAAAATGATATAATAAAATTAATTTCACATTCGTTAGTTCCAGGTTTTTTTTTTTTTTACTTAAATACTTCATCAATTTGTATACATAACCTTAAGTATTTATCTAGTATATAAATAATAATAGCTGAAAAAAAATACGGTATCTAATGTATGAAAACCAAAAATCGTACGTGGCCTTTTGTTATTACATAATAAGAGTAAATATTTTTATACAATTTTAAGAAAGGTTTTTGTTCAATTTCATAGAAGATTTACAGTGAATTTATTTAAAAAATATTTGAGAAATATATATATTAAGGGTGATCGGGACCGGGTACCCTAGAATTTTTGGAGGAACCCTATAAAAAACAGGTTTTGGTTTTGGGTACCTGAGACAATTACGATGGTTCCTATTAGTTTAAAAAATAACAAAAACACCTTTAAAATTTACAAACTCACCCCCATTTGTTTACAAAAATACAAATATGATTGATTATTTATTTCAGATGACCCAAATACAAATCATGACATTTTTTATTTTAATAAATTCTTTAACTTTTCTCTTCTTAATTAATTTAAATATTTTAAATTGGGGATTTTGATTGTTAATCGAATTGGAGATTTTGATTTGTCAATGTAAAATTACTTAAAATCCCTCAATGTTGCATACTATTTTTTTCAACCCCTACATATATGAGTAATTGACTTTTTCCCACCCAAGGTTTGTCTTCAAGGATGTAGCCAGAAATGAAATGTAGATGAGTCAAAGTTGGAAGAACAATATAATTTTAAATTAAAATAAGCGTCGGTTTTATATTTATAAAATTCTCATTAATTAATACATTTATAATTGTCTTCGACGAGATTTCATCTTTTAAAAGTATTTTATAACACTTCATTATCAATACTATTAAATATATTTTTCTCTATGTACACAACTAGGCTATCATTCAATCATTGATCACTCATTCTATTTTGCAAACGATTTAAAAGTATTATATAACACTTCATTATCAATACTATTAAATACATTTTTCTCTATGTATACAACTAGGCTATCATTCAATCATTGATCACTTATTCTATTTTGCAAACGATTTTTCACAAAATTCATTGTTGAAAATGCTCTCTCTACACTAGCAATAACAACGGGTAGAATCAATGTTAATTTCATTAACAAATAAACGAATGGAAAAACTATCATTTTTAGTTTCAACCATCATTTTTGCAAGATCTCCAATCCCATAAATTTGAATTTAGAGTGCATATCTAAAATGTAAACATCAAGTTTAGAATCAAGTGTTATGAGTTCTAAGTCAGAAAAATCTTCTAGATAAAATTCGACAAGGCACAAATTTTTTTTTTTTTATCAAAAGCAACAAATGATTCATTTAGACATAAACATGCCAAACAAATTGAATTGATATTTGTAAAAAATCTATTCAAATAACCAAATACTTGTGCAATTAAATAAACAATTAAAGTTAACTCTCATTTGAATCAAATACTTTTTTTATAACAAATATAAAAGTGAGTAAAACAATGTGGTCCTAAGAACCCATCTTCTCCATAAAAAAATAATAAAAAATCAGCTAATATGGGTAAAACAATGTGGTCTTAAGAAGTCATCTTCTCCGTAAAAAAATAATATAAAATCGGCCAATATGGGTAAAACAATGTGGTCCCAAGGCCAACTCCAAAATAACTTAAAAAAAATATCTTCTTACTTCTTTTATTTCAACATATCATCACAAATTAAAAAAAAAAAAAAAATGGGTACAATTTATGGTTCCAATGACAATTTCATCTTTCTAAATCCTAATATGTAATTTAATCTTAAACTTTCAAAATAAAAGAATACAAATATAAAATGTATTAGGATTACTTGACAAATTGAAGAATAAAGGGGCTTTTTGGCTTGATAGGTGGGAGAAAATTGGACTTGTCTGGGTAAAGGAAAAAACTTTGAAACCTGGGTTGTTGAAGAGAAAGAACCGAAATGGGAAGGTGAAAGAAGGGTTTAGTTTTGAGTTTGACAGAGTAAACAAAAGAGAGAGTATAATTTATTTCATGGATTGAATTTTTTGGTAATTTACTTTT
The DNA here is from genome assembly GCF_008641045.1 of Pistacia vera. Taxonomy (NCBI): domain Eukaryota; kingdom Viridiplantae; phylum Streptophyta; class Magnoliopsida; order Sapindales; family Anacardiaceae; genus Pistacia; species Pistacia vera. The sequence continues at coordinate 4,505 of NW_022196560.1, read as the reverse complement.
TATTTAACGGTAATTTCGTAAACTTTATAAAAAAATTTAAAACTTAAGGGGGTCAACTGACCCTCCTTAATCCCCCTCCCTCCGTCCCTGTTTGCCTTGATGATACTTTCCCATCTAAAAAGTTTTAAAATACCACTTTTCGACACAAAGTTTAAATTCCATTAATACCCAAAATATACTTCACTTTCGTAACCGGCATTCTGCAAGTTACCAGGAGCCAGGGTAAGAGGAATTCTGTAGAGTGGAGGCCGATGGATTGAATGGTGGTGACCGATTGAATATTAGCTTCCAGAATCAGTCGAAAATCAGCTAAGAACAAAAAACTTTAGGTTTGCAGTGGCTGACAATTGACAAGAATTTTTGCCGTTGGAATCGGCCAGAATCGGCTTTAGGTAGTAACAGAATATTAACTTTGAGTAGGAAAATGGTATTGTGAAACTTTTTGGGTGGCAAAGTGTCATGAAGGCAAACCTTGGGAGGGACAAAGGCGTTTATTAATATTATTAATAAAATCCCAAGAGGTTTCAAACTTCAGCGCTTTGGGGCTTGACCTATTTAGCTGGCTGGCTTGTTACCAACTCACCGACTCGCCAACACGTCACCTAAATAGTTAATTTTGTTTTTACATTTTACAAGAGTTATTGACAATTTCACTAGCAACATTTGAGCTACCACAATTCATATAATTTGCGATAGAAACACTTTTTTTAAAGAAATTATTGATCTCAGAATAAAATTGTGGGACTACAATGGCATTGCTTATAAATAGTTAATAGGAAAAAAAGTAACATATGAAGCAGCATAGTTCTTAAAATAAATAAAGGGCAAAGAAAAATATATCAACGCAATAAAAGAAAACTAATCAAAGTACAATTTTGCTAAGTTTGAACACCCAGGTTTGTGATCCCACATGTGTTAAGAAGTAATTAAATTAAGGAGGAAGTGAGTTTTTTTTTTGGTATAAACTCGCATCATTGTTCTATTATTAGTATTATTTTTAAATAAATGTCATATCAAAAGCCTCATTTTTCCTGTCCAGATACCTTACATAATCTTTACTTGATAAGTACCTTCTACCTAAATTCATATAAAAAAGTATACGAATTAAATTCTTTAATTAAAATCTTATACTTTTCAATAAATATTATATCTAAATTTCTTTTAAGACAGTAGAATTGTTCTTAATAGTAATAGTTGATGAAACGTTAAAGAAACAGCTCGAGTCGTGGCAATTAAATATATTTCTAATTTAAAAAAATTCTCTGAATTAAGTAAATTACACTTCAAATCAGAATTGTATGCATGAATTCACATACGATAATTAGATCAAATGATTAATAACATTATCTGAGGAAGAAGTATTATTATTCAAATATTACTATTACATCTTTATCTACCTCTTACTTTTATTTAACAATATTAAAATTTACCGATTTATTCTAAGATACTAATAAGTATATGGCGAAATTTTCAAATAATGGTCATTAGCTACAATTAATTACACCAAACTTTGCGGTGCATGTATATATGATATTTTCTGATTGAATTAAATATCAACACCCAGATATTTATTACAACAGGAACATCTAAATGACTTAAGTTTATTAATTATTCTTAAAAATTAATAATTCATTGATTAAATAGCTTTATTGTAAGGCATTTTAGTAATCAAAATGGCTGCTTTCTTACCAACAACACTTCATTATTTCAGGGACCACTTGCATTTATGTAGCTTTATTCTTTTTCATCACCATCCATAAATTGTAGCCGTTAATTGATAATTGTATATCTTGCTTTAGATTTAGAGTGCCGTTACTTATTTTTAATCTTCGAAGGAGACATTATTTTTCCTTGCTCTTTTTGGTTCACCCTTTTTTTTTAATGGTTGTCACAAACTCCGAAGGATTTTAGGGTAAATAATTAATAACGATTAGAACAATTAGGAGGGTAACAAAACGCAAAACAGAAAGTTTAAACTAATTTTGTTTTTAAAAAATGAATTAGCTCTCCTAACTAGTGGAAGTTAATTTAAGAAAGTTAAAATTAGGAAAGAATCCAATATTTTCCGAACTAGTAGGAAACTATTGAGTTACAAAAATAGACAATCACTGAAAGCATTAAGATAACATATCTCATTTCAACGAACGGATCTCTCCGTGCAAGAGATCCAACGGCTCAAATAGATTACTTTAGTGTGTGTGGCCCAATGAAAGTAACCTGTAATTTGGTTTACTGTTATAAATGGCGTTTCATGGAATTGGTAATTGTTGATATCAACTTTTCTATCGTATATTTCTGCACTAAGAAAACATAATTAATTAACAAACTACTTATTATAAAACACGCATCTTTCTGTACCATTTGATTACACAACCATAATTTAATCTCTTTCTTATTTCTCACCAAACATTCATCTCTCTCTCTCTCTCTCAAACTTTCTTCATCTTTCTTCATTATCTACTTTGATTCTTTTTTAGGTTTCATGGGACGTCTAACAAATCTAATTGGCATAATTAAAGACAAGGTCTCTCAAAGCAGAGTGGCTATGGTCTCCAATCCCAGAACCCTATCTCTTCACCTTGCGGTTTTACGCGCCACAACTCACGACCCATCTTCACCTCCTAATAAAAAACACTTAACATCCCTTCTCGACTTCGGCCACAGCTCACGCGCCACCGCCTCCGCCGTCATCGAGACCCTCATGGACCGCCTCCAGACCACCCGCGACGCGTCAGTGGCCATCAAGTGTCTCATAACCGTCCATCATATCATCAAACATGGAAGTTTTATTCTTCAAGATCAGCTCTCGGTGTACCCTTCCACAGGCGGCAGAAACTACCTTAAACTATCGAATTTTAGAGACAATTCTACCCCTCTTACGTGGGAACTCTCTTCATGGGTACGATGGTACGCTCTTTATCTCGAACATGTTTTGTCCACTTCCAGGATTCTTGGTTTCTTTCTTGGTTCAATTTCAGACAAAGATATTAATAACGAAGAGAAAGTTTCATCTCTTATGAATAATGATTTGCTTAGAGAGATTGATTCATCGGTGGGTTTGCTTGAAGAGATGTGTAAAAGGCCAGATTTTTTACACATGCATGGTAACAAATTGGTTGAAGAGGTTATGGGATTGGTCGAAGAGGATTATTTGTCGGCGATAAACGAAGTTTCGATTCGACTCAGTGAGTTTAGGGAGAGACTGAGTTCGTTGAGTTTAGGTGACTCGGTTGAATTGGTGTGTGCTATGAAAAGGTTAGAGATTTGTAAAGAGAGGTTAGAAGTGTTGTCGAATAGAAAGAGGGTGATGATTGAAACGTTTTGGGGAATGGTGAATCAACTCAAGGATGTGGTGGGGAAGGAGAATAAGTACAGAGAAGAGAGATCAGTGACTGTGAGAAGAGATAAAGTGAGTGAGTCAGCTCGGTTCGGGGATCGAGTTATGAAGTATGGTGGTCACTCAGTCCGATTCTCGTCAGGAAGATTTGAATTGAATAAGTTTCCCGTTCTTGTTCTAGATTCGGTTCAATCATGTGCATAAAGTTTTTCCAGAATTTAAAGTAAAAGTTGATGTTTAATTATAGGAAATACAAATGAAGAAATTTTGTTATTTTCGGAATTTGAGTATGAATTGGCATTTAAGATAGATTTGTAAATTAAAGTAATTAATTAAGATGTTGTGTAGTTGACCAATAAGGCGGGATCACATTTGAATAAATTAATTCTTCTACTTTCTTTTAACTTTGAATAATTTTATGTGTTGTAGATATCCAAAAATTGATTTACTTCAATTGGTTTTGTTTATGTTTGTTTACTTCATGGTCGGTTTAAAGAGAGCAAATAAGAATGGATGTCCAGGAAATCTCATGGCAATACTTTATTAAAATGAAAGTCAAAAGACAATTGGACCCTCATTCTGTTATTGTTTCTTAGGTTAACTGTCAGCGCCGCAGCCACCGCTAGCACTAACTCAAAATTCCAACACGTCCTGCATATGATCTCAGGCTCACTTAGGCATTGCGATAGCCGCCCAATCGTTTTATTTGTTATACGTATAATGTAGTGAGGTGTATATATATATATATATATATATATATTATAAAACATTTTTATTTGTATCATTGCACTAATGAGGAAGTCGATCTATCTTAATAATATAAATATTCTTGGTGAAGATTTCTAAATCTTCAATAATCTTTTAAAATTACAATAAAGTTGCACTTTTTGTTACTTCTTGGACTTTTCTTTTTAATCTCGTCTCGTCAATAACTCTTTTTCTTTTTGCACATATATCTCTCCGAGCTTTGTTGAATGCTTTCTTTTAAGTCCAACTGAAATCAATCCAATTTTATTGAAACCAAATATATTTCAAATCCAGCTGGTACAGTTGGCTCATCCTAGCAAAGTCTCTTTCTTTGCCGCCAAACATCATCTCTTATGGATACTATTTTTCCCAGTCATTTTGATAATGATGGTATCGTCAAAGGAACACCATTACTAGTTAC